>NW_006921062.1:0-226548 GCF_000392275.1 Phaeoacremonium minimum UCRPA7 | reverse complement strand
CCCTGCTCCCCCAACTCAGTAGATAGCCGTCATGTGTTATATTGCTGTTTCACGCGTATTCCGTATTCGCTTTCTATAGACTTGACGCCAATCGCATATGCTTTAAATTGCTCAGCCATGGGAGGTTCCTAAGGTAAATTGTTGGTGGGTAGACTAAGCTATGACATGGAGGTGAGAACATAGTAAATCCAAAGTCGGGGACGAAATGACAGCTGCCTACCAAAATCACATCAAATACTAATAAAATTCCTTGTTCATTGACTGTGTTCATTACCAGTCAACCGTCAGATTTGTTATTATCAGAATATTTTATTTAGACATAGGAGTAGTATTTGTGAGGCACCTTGATCCTCATTGGCTGGTCCACTCAGCTTTCAATACTTAAGAAAACAGTCAAACCAGAGGTACAAAAACCACGTAACCGTATTCACCGTCCCAACAAGGTCCTTAAATTAAAGAAAAGAAGATTAGAGAATGTCCTAATGTTCCTCAACACTATTAAACCCCCCAAAAAATGAAAAAAAATAAAACAAACGTACAATACCAGGTATTCGCTGGTCGTCACCGACCCAACTACTAGTCCGGTCATTATGATGAGTGGCTTAAGTTCACGAGAGTGGACAGGATCTTCTGTATTCCCATAGGTGAGTCTATTACCTGTGTGGGAAGTATGCCTGATCTTAGAAGCTTCTGAGGCCAGAAAATGGGATCGAGTCTCTACGAGCCGGCTAGGCGCCGGGGACAGGGGTGGAAAACGGAGGAAGTGGGTACCCCTTTTCCTGGACACCATTCCTAGGATGACGGATAGAGGCACTAGCCTTCTTAATATAGAATATAGAAGACGTTAAACAATTTACTGTCTCTAGCATTAGCCACAGCTGTACTATGCCGTACCGACATATTTCATACTCGATTCGCCCCCCTTGCTGGCTACTACTCGATCTACCCGAGAGGTAGTCTTCGGGCATTGGTTAATGGTTGAGGTCTCAAATCGACGATTTCCCCACTTGACTACCACCTTGGTGAGTGGAGAATCGGCCGTTTTGAGACCCCCATAAGCAGTAGGCGGCTGCGTTGGTTTGACAGAGCTATACTGATAGACCCAGTGAATGGATAAGGTCAAAGACAACTGAGGTCTTGCTCACCAACATGCAAATTGCATGCCTGCTGTAACTTGGCCATTGCGGCGGTTATGCTCACTCTTGGCTAGCTCACGAGCCTGGTTGCCCACGGGCCAATCGACCGGGTATCAACCAATGAGCCGCCACCAGCCGCGGCTCTAAAGACATCCCTTTGGGCGCTAATTCGACGTGTGAACTTTGACGAGATACTTTGCTAACAGGATCGACTGATATACAGGGTTTCTAAGGCCCGAGCACTCGCTGATACAGGGATTCTATATAAAGTGGCAAGTTGCTCTGATAGTAAATCATCCCCGGAAAATCCACACGCCAATATAGCGCCCAAAGGGATACACACGCGCGGCCACGAGTGCTGAACCGGCCGCTTGGTCTAAGTTCACGACCAACATAAAAAAAAGATCGTCTTTACTTGGGCAGTGCACCTATCAAATTTGTTTCTTGTTCGGCATCGGTAGGCTTGTGCGACTCCAAGCGCCGAGACCCCGGACTCAAATGCACACCCGGCCAAGGCCTGAGTTTCGGCCTTCGTTACAAGACTCGATAATGCCTCAAGAAAATAATTGGCGACGGCGGTTAGCCAGGCAAAAGGACCAACGACCGATTCAAGGTATGTCTCATGTCTGCTGTGGAAGATTTATATAAGCCGGGCATGTGTACATATTCAGAAGCTTCGATCCAGATCATCATCACAGACAGTCAAGCAAACACCCTATACAGCCGATCACTTGTCACTATATAACTTCAATCTTTGTTCCAATATGTGCAAGAACGTTCATTATAAGTTCTGTATTCGCGTTTCCCAGGATTGGCAGAGGCCTCCTTCTGACTATCACCACAAATGCGAAATCCACCATCAACTAGTGAGAGCGATTGCCCAAGATGATCGATCGGCGCTGCGTGAATTGCGACGCCACGAAGAGAGTTAGTAGAATAGACCGCCCAGGAGCCTGACCCCACTGACAAGACGGCAACAGGAACCCCAGATGTCGACTGCACATTTCACTACGGGAACAAGGTTTCGCCAGATGGATTGTGCATTGTAGACCCTCATAACCCCATAGTTCAGCAACGAGGCAGACAGCGGGACCGCAACGGTGACCTGTACAGACCAAGCAACCTCATTCCCTCAGAGTATAAAAACCGTATCGCTAACTAAGATACAATCAGGTGGTACCTTCGGTGTGATGGTACATACCGAAACTCCTATGGCGAAATCATCAAGATCGTGCGAGAAGTTCGAGTTAACGGGCGAGGAGAAGTCGTGCTCTTCAAATAATGTTGTGCCATAGGTATTGAAGTGTCATGGATGGTCCGGAGCCGAAGTGAGCGCTTCTCTCCTATCTCTATCATGTATAATGTGTACGGGCGCGCAATCTGTGTTTTTTGTACTTATCAGTGTTACTTTATCATTGCATCTATTCAGAGATGCAAGGTCTATCGCATCAGCTAGAGTCACAGGTGAAGCCCAGCTATTCTTGAATATCCAGAGGGAAGCCAGACGAATTGTATTGAGTTATCCGTGTTCTCTTTGACATCAGATAAGCTCTCTATTTGACGACTTTTTCATCCGATTTCAGGAAAGTAAGCCCTACTTAGGGTTACTCTTGGTTACCAGAAACCCCCAGGAACCAGTACACATTGTACTACCCCAGGCTACGTAACAATGCGTAAACGTTGAGATAACGCCAACCCCCTTCGTTCCATATCACGAGCCTCTGTCACGGCAGCATCCCCTTTTTCTTCTAGTCATTATCCTGGCCCTGTGTTGAAAAGGCCGTCAGATACTGGGTGATTTGGTCCCATGACTCAGTGCCGTGGACCAAATTGTTGACCGCTCGCAAGACCTCATCTTCAGAGCCCCGAACCTGTGTTGTGCTGTCCCGTTCTCTGAGGGTAATGGAGCCGTCCGTTACCGTGTCGAAGTCGATGGTGATACCAAGCGGGGTGCCAAGCTCGTCATTTCTCGCATACCTTTTGCCGATTGAGGCACTGGAAGCGTCGATGGTGTTCGTTATACCTAGAACTCGGAGCCGAGAGGACAGCCTGCGCACAATGGGTGTGAATTGAGATTGTGCCGAAATTGGTACAATAAGAACCTTGGTCGGCGCCACTATGAGGGGCAGTGATAGAACCTATTAAGAATCTTAGTAGCTGTGACACGGGGCGAGGGTAGAGGGCCGTTGACTCACAGCTCTTGCGGCATCTTGAGGCCGATGCCAGTATGTCTGCTCGAGGAGGCAATATAATATACGGCCAATGCCAAACGAAGGCTCAATGACATTCGGAGTATATTCTCGAATAGTCTGAACTTGGGTCACTTTTTGGATGGTTAGAAGCTCACTCGAAAGCTCCACGGATGATGTGCCATCAGCTAGAGGCGTCGCAGTGTCAATCGTCACAACCCCTTTTGCGTTCAGCTCCGAGGCTAGTCTCTCGAGAAGCGACTGATCTAAGCCTTCAACACTCGCCTGTACTGCTTTGGCATCTCGCTTGAACCTGGGGCCAACAAGTTTCTTGTCCAAGGACGCCTGCCACCGCTCCACCTTGACCGGACCCGTGCGAAGGGCCTCTTTCACGACCAAAGGGGTGCCCGTAAAATTCGAATGCACTGTCAAATCATACGCGCTTCGATCAGCACAACCAACGCACTCAATCCACCCATAGCTTGTGAGAAGCTCGGCATCCCAGCAATCGCAGGCATAGTGCGCCATCTCATTGTCCAGATGTTGCCTAAACCGCAACTTCGAAGGATCTACACCGATTTTGAGAAGAAAGAGCATTATCCTGCCAAGAAAATATCCGAGCGTCTCATTGTCGATAGTTTTAGACGTTACTGCTTCCTCAATTGTGATACTTCGACACGTAGTTTTGCCAGCTAGCTGCGTTGCTTTGTCAAGGAGAGGCAGTTGAAGCCTGACTACCTCCTGGAAGCGTTCGTGTTCCTTTTTTTCGGGGTCGACATAATGCTCTATCTCGGCCATCAAGAATTCTCTGACTCGGAGAAGACCGGATCGCGGTGAGATCTCATTTCGGTAGGATTTGCCAATGCTTGCGGAAGCAAAAGGCATTGCACCCTGGTTGAAGTCGAGAAGTTTCCGGAAATTTAAGAATTGGCCTTGGGCCGTCTCGGGACGTAGGTAGACGGGAGCCGCTGCGCTTGGTCCAACAGTAGACTTGAACATGAGGTTGAATGGGATCGGGGGGAGGACTTCTCCATTGCCATCTGGATTTCTGATGTCGAATTTTCGGATCAAGTCGCCGAGTTCTGGGCCATCGTAATTGTCGATCTGTAGGACAAAATGTTTAGTCAGAGCCAAACGAATGTAAGATCGAGGATGAGCAAATCACCTTAGCCAAGATATCGTTATACTCAGCAATAGTTTCTTCATCTAGCTTCGGACTATTCTTCAGCGGGCCATTGACTCCCCGGTCAAGGCGAGATTGAAGCACGTTTTCGACGAGATGATCTGCACGTAGGTATTCGCCTTTGACGGGGTCTTTGCACATCCAATCTGCAAACTTGTCGACGTGGCCGCTTGTTTTGAGGACAAGCTCCGGAGTAATCACGGTACAGTCCACCTCCAGCATATTCTCCTCAAGAACGAAGTGTTTCCTCCAAACATCGACAATATTGGCCTGCAAGGCACAGCCAGGGGGGCCATAGTCGAACAGGCCACGGTTGTCTCCGCGAAAGCTTGGGGCAAGTCGGTAAATTTCAAAGGACTCGGTAAAGAAAAAGCGGCGTTTTATGACTGACTCGAATAACGAGCGATCGAACTGATCGCCCTTAAATGTTGTCATAGGAGCCATGGCGGGGAAGACTGTGTGACTGATGATGGATGATAACAGAGTAGTGGGTCGAGGACAACAAAGCGTGATGGGAAAAGAGAGAAGGCGGTAATAGCCAGCAGTACATTGGTGTGACTCACGCCCGCTATGTCACATACAGTCTCAAGGCCCTGGACGGCAGCCTCGGAAACGGTAGCAATTTGGCAGCCGTTTCGTGCCAGTCGTCCCCAAGCGTGGTGCTTGCTAATTAGCACTCTCTTCTCCAAAGGCAGAAAGTTCCTACCTTCCACTCGGCTTACCTATTATGAACTCATTTTTATTGACTACGTCCCTTTTCATAAAAAAGAAATACCCAGTGCGGGAGAAGGGTCCGGTTTTCTGGCCGTTAATATGTACAGAGCGGCAAAAATGAGCCGGGTTTCGGGATAAGTTCGTTGGGGCGTGGTCCTCCACCCAAACAAGTGTTCCGCCTTTTACCATTTAGTGTAATACATAAACACGATCGTATTTCTTCCACTATGTATTGTCATACGTAAAAGCTCACAATGTGATTCTAACTTATAACCTCTTCGACACATCGCCATATTACTCTTCGACACAACGGCATATTACTAAAGTTTCTAGGCAACTCAACCCACATCCTCCGCTACTCTTCCACGCAACGTCGACTCAAGATGCCGCCGAAACGTATGACCGCGAACCCCGTCAGGCCGGCGCGCTACCGCGCAGGCAAGCCAACAGGGGCCTCCTCTTCGTCAGAATCAGAGGGTAGCGACGCCGAGTCTGAGCAGGAGACCGCAGAGTCGAAGCGCAAGATCGCCCCGCCGCCCAAGGTCCCGAGCGCCGGCAAAATCATTAGCAGCGGCTCGATATCAAAGGTCGACCTGAACGCCAGGCGGGAGGATGCGGCAGAGAAGGAGGCACAGCGTGTGGCGGCTGCCAAAGCCCGCGCGGAGCTGGAAAAGAAGGCCGCTGAGGAGGGATTCGTGACCGAAGACGAGGAGGATGACGAGGAAAGTGGCAGCGAGGAGGAAAGCTCAGAAGAGGAAGAAAGCAGTTCTGAGGAGGAGGCACCGCGGAGGCTCATGATACGGCCAAAATTCGTGCGGAAGCAAGACAGGGAGAAGAGCGCCGGCGACACAAATGGCAAAGGAGCTGCGTCAAAATCTGAGGATCCGGAGGCCGATGCTGAGGCTGCCGCGGAAGAGGCGCGAAGGAAAGCGGCGGACGAGCTGGTAGAAGAACAGATCAAGAAGGACATCGCAGCGCGAGCTGCTGGCAAGAAGCATTGGGAAGACGACGACGACGAAGCTGGGGATGAGGTCGACGACCGCGACGACTTGGATCCAGAAGCCGAATACGCAGCGTGGAAACTCCGAGAGCTGAAACGGATTAAGCGCGCACGCGAAGCAATCGAAGCCAAGGAACGCGAGCGAGAGGAGATTGAGCGGCGCCAGAACCTGACAGAAGAAGAGCGGCAACGCGAAGACGAAGAGTTCCTCGAGAAACAGAAGGAGGAGCGTGAGAACCGCGGCAAGATGAGCTACATGCAAAAATACTTCCACAAGGGCGCTTTCTACCAGGATGAGAGCAAGTCTGAGGGCCTAGACCGTCGCGACATCATGGGTACACGTTTCCAGGACGATGTACGCAACCGCGAGCTGCTCCCCAAGGCACTGCAGATGCGTGATATGACGAAGCTGGGTAAAAAGGGCGCAACAAAGTATAGAGATCTGAAGAGTGAGGACACAGGACGCTGGGGCCAGTTTGATGACCCACGCTACTCCAAGAGAGATGATGGCTACGGCTACGATAGGGGAGGAGACGACAGGTTCCGCTCTGACCGGGATAGGGACGGTGGCAAGGGCGCGAATGCCATTCCATTAGGTCAACGAAAGACCGTCCCCGAGGCTCCTGATGGGCCCCGTGGCGATAGATCCCGCGACCAGGATCGAAGTACTTATCGGCCCCGCGACGATGACCGGGAGAGGAGGCGCTCACGGTCAAGATCAAGGTCTCCCAGGCGAGATGATCGGGACGACTATAGGGACCGCAGGAAACGAGATTACTCTAACGAGCGCGAAGACCGTTATGACAGTGACAAACGCCGGAGAGTAGATGCCAGATAGAAAAATATCTCACGAGGAGATAACATAGGCGCATCAAAGCTACCTGTAATTATATGCGATACCCAAACACCGAGTCCCCATCATCATGCCCCATTACGTGGGTAGCGTACAAACGTGATCAAATTCTCGTGATCTCAACACGGGCGCGGTCGAATATTCTGTGGCCCAGCATGCCCCCAGTGCTTTCTGCGTCGGTCAATGACGGGGGAGACAATGTCATCCGTGCATAAGTCCCTGCACCTCGTCGCTTGGACAAGTAACCTGGGTTGATAACTAACACGCTCTCGACGACCTGCCACAATTGTCAGTATCAGCTGTGTTTTGTATAATTTCCATTACATACCTTTGCAAAAGGAGGTAACGCGCTTGGCACAATTAGCACATCTGGTCGTACGTTAACCATCTCACCGAGCTTCAGATAGCTCAGATCCAGCATAGCACCGGGTGGTATGCCTTCGGTAGTCCCTGTCTTCGGCAACTTCTGCCTGTCTGTTGGTGGATATAAAGGAAAGTAATGCCTTTGCTCAATGAGATATCTACTGAGTCTTGACAACGCGTTCGAGTCAGTGGGCTTCCCACCAACTAACTCTTCGTGCCGCAACTCGTGGAGAATGTCCTGAGAGGAGATTCCAAGAACCATCTCATTGATTGACAGAGTCATTGGGTTGCCTATGATTTTCGCTGTCTTTGGTAGACCTAGCTCTTTTCTCGGAAACGCGTCTTGGGGCCAGGATACGTGCTTGTCGATTACATCTCGGGTTGATGGGACTAAAAGGATAGTGACATTGGGATTGGAGGCAACGAGCCGGTTCAGAGCTGGAGAGATCATGTACTTGAACACGGTTGACATAGTAGCCGTGTCTGGCTCTACAATCGCTTCATCTGGTAGGTCGAAATCTCCTGTGGCAATCAATGGATGGTCCGCATCGATGAATGGCCCGGTTAGTATAAGAGCATCTGCATAAGTGTCAGCTGCCTGGCTGCAGATTTGGTGAAGAGGCTCGAAGTCGAGGTTGTCATCTGCTGTATACGGCCCAGACGCAAAATACACATTTAGAGGCATCGGATCACTATCCGAGTCCATGGCATCGGGGCCCCCGCGCAGCTTCTCTCGATGGGTCGCGAGTGCAGCAGGTGTTGATGCAGCATTCGGAAGCAGTGGTATCTCGAGAACATCAGTGATGGTGAAGTGTTGCCCAGAGGTGTTACTGCCCCTCAGAGCGACTATCTGACCAGGAAAGAACTGGTAACCTTTGATCTTCTCGACGTCCAAGGGAACCCGGAGCCCACCACCCATCCTTCTTGAAGTTTCAAGTAGTAAGGAGGCAGTATTGAGTTTGCCTTCAGCGGAGTCAGACGCAATACGGCCAACGGCAATAATTTCTGTTATGCTTTGACTAGCTGCGCTACCGAATTCGGAGTAGTCAATCTTATGGTGCTCCATGACTATGTTCATAAAGTCGTCTATCCTGTCGTCTAGGATTTCTGAGGCTTCGGACAGTTTCATTGCTAATGGCTTATATCCCAGCTTCTTTTGATCAGAAGCCGCTGTCAATTTAATGCGGGACTCGCTGAACGGCGCAATTGGCGGTTCGGCAGCTTGCAGGTGTTCATTGAGGACCTCGAGGATCTCGCCAGCATTAGGACGATCGTTGAAGGAGCTCGGTCTAACGAGTTAGAACGAAGCTACTCAAGTCTTCTGAAAGGATATACACACGGAAGCATAGAATTTAGTTGATCTTCTAGTTTAGAGGAAGATTTGTAATCGGGTGAGCTGCTTGGAATGTCCGCTTTCACCCGCGATACGGAGGGAGTTTCGTACGCTCGTTTCTTGATCGAGCTTTTGTTCAGCTTCCCGGAACCCGGAGTGTTAGGCACAATGCCATCGAGGCTTGGTATCAATCAGCATCATGAAGCAACTTTGACCACCACATAACGTACATGCCGAATACATCGCCACTTTTTACAGCACCTCGTGGAGTTGCGCCAACCCGCTTGTCGGGCCTAGAGTGCACCTGGGTGCGGTGGCTCTTTTCTAAGGCGTCCTGTAGGTCTTGCTTGAAAGCTCGTAGTCGTTGGACAGATGGCCTCATTTCGTCCATGTCCAGTTTTATGCAGTACGACTCCCATTTGAAGAAGAGATCCTGCGTCGACAGCGAGTAGAGGCGCATGATGGACTGCAGCTCGGCGATGACATCTGATTCCAAGTCCTTAGTGCCGATGGCGAACTTGTCGTTCAACTCCGCTATTGTTGGGTCAGCCATATTGCCGGTGCTGATTTGGCATTCATGTGCTGTGATCGGTGTGTCGTTCTATGGAACAAGCAGACAATGTGAGTTGTGCAAAAGAGGACTTGGGAGATAATTCTGGGAGACGCGACTAGACGCGTTTTGGAGTGACGACCCGCGTTAATTGACCTCTTTTCGTCTTATCTTATCGCTGAACCACAGGATCCGACGTGCAATGTGGACAGGGGGCGCGAGGTCTGAGCACTTAGTATTTAGTGGGGTCTATTTAACCCGGTTGCAGAAAGTACAGCCTTGGGTTGGCATTAAGATCCCTGCTGATCGACTTGATGATGGAATCAAAACTATGCATTGTGTTTAACTTAATAAAGGGTGCTCAAACCTCATAGATGTCGCATCTGTGCCCTGGTTCCATCATAGGCAACCCTCCATATCATAATTACAGCCGTCCCAAGTAGAGAGAGAGAGCCCCATCTCGAGCAGGTCTTGGCAACCTTTCTCTGGCTACGTAGATTACGGATTTATGTAAGTAGATGTGCCCATGATCGATAATAAGTTCCATCAGCCATTCCATCAGGTTTGTCCTTGATTACCGTTGAATTGCGATCACAAAGATACCTAGCAGGATGGACTCCTCATCGACGGCTAGGGTATCTGCAGGCCCAATTACCAGCCATCATCTCTAGGCCCCATCTAGTAAAGTGGCAGTGGCGTTTAGCGCTATAAGTCCAAACGGTGCACCGGGAAACGTCCAGCCGGCGCCAGGGTCACGGCGTGATAGCGAGAGGCCCAGCATCTCAGCAAATTATTTATTTGTATCAATGTTTTCTTCCCATCAGCAACCTTGACGATCGGAAGTCTTCTCGCCATCAGTCCTCCCATCACCTCCTCGCTGTCATCTGGGCTAGTCTATTCCACAGAAAATACTTTCCCCAAGTCGAATTAGCAGATCAGAGCCTTGAGCTGCTGTCTCGTTTAGATTGGTTGGTTATCGGCCACTTCTTATCTGCTCAATCTGTCCGGGCCTTAAGCGGTGAGGCTGTCTTGTCTGCAAGTCGACTCTTCACTTAGCTTCATCCAGCCACTGGGTCTATGAAACTTTGATTTGAGGACCTTTGATCTGCAATGGCTACGGTAGCACCGCCTGATTCCGGCGCCAGCTCGTCGGTCCAGGAAAAGACGTCTGGCCCTCTCAAAACGCCGATCCCGTTCCCCGTGGCGGAGAGTAAGCCCAAGGAGCGGGCGACGCTCACTGCTGACCAGAAATCAAAATACGACTGGCTGCTTGAGCAGGTGAAGGGCTGGAAAGAGATCCCATCAGATAAAGGCAAAACTGGCCCTCTCGCCGACAATGAGAAAATGTGGCTAACTCGGGAATGCCTTCTACGTTATCTCCGTGCCACCAAATGGCATCAGAAGGAGGCCGAGAAGCGACTGAAGGAAACTGTGTCTTGGCGGAGAGATTACGGCGTCGAGGAGCTTACTCCGGAGCACATTTCACCTGAGAACGAGACTGGCAAACAAGTCATTCTGGGCTATGACAAACAAGGCCGAGTGTGCCACTACTTGAACCCGGGCCGCCAGAACACCGATCCCAGCCCACGACAAGTGCAACATCTTGTTTTCATGGTGGAGCGTGTGATAGAACTCATGCCAGCTCAGCAGGAGACTTTGGCGTTGCTCATCAACTTCAAGACTAGCAAAAGCCGCACCAATACGGCTCCAGGTATCAGCACTGGTCGCGAGGTCCTCCATATCTTGCAGACACATTACCCGGAGAGACTTGGACGGGCTCTAATCATAAATGGTTAGTATTTATTCGCGCCTAGCCGTACGATCATCTACTGATAACGCACAGTGCCATGGGTTGTCTGGGGCTTCTTCAAGCTCATTACACCTTTCATTGACCCTCTGACTCGTGAAAAGCTCAAATTTAACGAGGATATGCGTCAGTACGTCCCCACTGAGCAGTTGTGGACAGAGTTCCATGGTGACCTTGAGTTCGAATATGAGCACTCTGTTTACTGGCCTGCGCTCCAAAAGCTCTGCCAGGAGCGCCGGGAGGAGAAGAAGAAACGATGGGAAGCCGGTGGCAAGCAAATCGGCGAGCACGAGGACTACCTTACCGGTCACGACGAGTTTGGTGTTGCGGGCGCGCCTGCCAAGGTTGAGGAGAAACTTGAGCAGCTGAAAATCGCCGATGTCACTCCTGCTGCAGCAAATTCGGAGTCTGAGGAAGTTAAGTCTGAAGAGACCAAGCCTCAGGAGGTGAAAGCCGAGGAGGCCAAAGCTACTGAGCCTAGTGCGGGGGATATACAAGAAACCAAGCCGACTGAAGGAGATGAGGCACAGAAGTCTGCATAGTATCGCTTCTGGTTCGAAAGAAGGCAAGATCACCGGTTAGCTTGATGACTCGAGTGACAGTCCTCGCGTGAGTCCATAATTTTAGCAATGTGATGGGGTCGATCCCCTGCGGCGCGCAAGCCTCGCTTTACTATGATTACCTAAACTTGAGATTTTAGCTATAGACACCCTTAATTAATAGAAGCAAAGTAGAATTGTTCAGACACATTGGCGATACGGGGATTGGAAGCTTAGTGCTTTCTACAACAGTGTTATCGAGTTCAATAAGAGATAGGCTCATAAAGGTCGAGTTTAGACTGGGGCCAGGCAAGGCAAGACAAGTGGAAGGTACACACCACGCCACGATGGAAGCTTGGCCATCTGGTTGCACAATTCGGGTTCCTGCATGTTCAGCTAGTGGTGAGTAGCGCATCGTGCTTTCCTTGCTTGAGATTGGAGTCAACTGAAAAGCACACGACATGCCTTCCTTTTCACATTTGTCTGATATAGCTCAAGCTGTCATCCAGACCATATCCGTGAGCTTGAATCTTCAACACATCACACCTGATACACATTGGCGTTCAGGGCTCTGATGTGCCGTTCTTTCATGTCTCGATATTTTGTTGCTACCTCAGTCTTCGCCTGAAAAGCTCACCTGCTCTTCTCAACGGCGTAGCTGAGCCGTACGAATAACCATCTTTTCTTCGTTCATGACGGTCAACATTAGCCAACATCGCCACGATGGAAATCTCAAGACACGCAGTATTTGGGCGTGTCTTGCCGATACTCCTTTTCACATCCTTCTGCATTCCCATCTGTTTCCTGAAACGGGCAGCCGCAAATTGCGAATGTGGCTACTCGACAACAATAGGAAGCAAAGCGACACCACATGTTTTCACAGACCTGATTGAAACTGACTTTCAGGCTCTAGAGGACATAGCTAAGGACACCGACTGGGTGCGGCAAGAGTTCAACCTCACAGCCAAGAGAGCTCGCGGAGACTTCGGGGAAATGTTCGTAGTCAATAATGTCTACACCGACCTGGGAAGAGATGACGACCGTAACGAAAACAACGAGGGAGACGCTGGCTTGCAGTTGGTGGTTCAGACCTCGCCGGTGGACGGCATGGTACCTGTGGCGGAAATCGACTCATCAAGAGTCGACCTCCGGTGGGGATCATTCCGGGCTGGCATCAAAGTTCCCGATGTCCCCGGCACATGTGCTGCCTTCTTTTGGGTACAACGATGCCTTCTCTTCAAAACAACACGTATTGACATGTTTTCTTAGTACTTCAACGACACACAAGAGATAGATATGGAGTTTCTGTCAAAGGACTTCCATGACAACAACTCCAGCTATCCCGTCAACCTGGTTCTTCAGTCCCGTCAAGCAACGGCAAACGGCTTTGATGCGCAGAAAACGACCAACTTTGTGACGGCATATCTGCCCTTCAATCCTACCATGGGCTTCCATGAGTATCGGATCGACTTCCTGCCTGAGCAGGTCATTTGGTATGCGGATGATCATTTGTTGGCACAGATGACCGGCAGTGCAGTTCCAACGTCCGGCGGCCACATTGTACTCCAACATTGGAGCAATGGCAACCCTTTATGGTCTGGTGGACCACCCGCTCGAAATGCAATCATGACGGTGAGCCATGTCAGAGCTTATTTCAACTCAACTCAAGCAGAAAGGCAGCATGACTGGGCAACAAGGTGTGTAAACGCAAAGGCACCGAATGCCATTTGCGCTATCCCAGGCTTCATATTTTCAGATGACCGGAATCCAAAGCCGTGGCTTTTCAGTGAGCAGAACAACATGACGAACAATCAGACCGTATATGTGGAAAATGGTGGCAATTCGGGACTCGGACAGTCGTTGTGGCCGTTGCTCGCATTGTACTTCTTTGTCAGTGGATGGCTCATCGGTGTGTGATTGAGAAATGGTGAAAATAGGTGGTGTTGTGCGGGTGGTAGAAGGATCAAGTTGGCCTGATATTCTATCGTGGATGCGATGCCGCTATGCTCTGTGGGATCTAGCGAATGGTAACCAAACGGGAAAGGGGGCGCGCCTAGGAACAGGCACTACACTTGTTCGTCATTTTACCTTGCAGCTGGGGAACCGCTGATACTACTTCACTTGCGATAAGTTTAGTACGAATTGTACCGAGGATGCTACACAGAACTGCTGTTCCATTGACATAACACCTAGAATCATTTGTAGAAGAGTAACGTTCCAATGGAGTCATCGAGCTTGCCTCGAAGTGTCGTGATGGTCATGGACTTACTTGCATCTCCCAGTGTCTGCTTCGAGTTCAGTTGTGCAGCAACGGCGAAAGACTGTTTGGGCAGACTTGGAGTCTCCCCGCAAGTGCTACGAAGCACATGACCTCAAGCTTAAACAGAGCTTACTGCATATCAGATCAAACGACTGACAACCCAAATACTAGAGGTGTCATAGGCAGTTGCCAGAGTGTAGGTTGTAAGGAGGTCATTCTGTTCATATCTCGGAACTCCACTGGCGGGCGGCCTATAGCGGCCCCACCCACTAGCAAAGCCCCAGGCTCATCTCCTAACAACCACTAAGCTTGGCCACATCCTACCCTCCATCGCCGAAGCCACGACACCATCCCGCACCATACCAGGTCGCCTGGCCTTTTTGACGGCCCGATAGGCTGTGCGGAGATGGCCTCGATGTCCTTTGCCATGCGGAGATTCTGTCTCTGCCCCGCAAAGGCTGGACAGGTACAGTCCACCGGCAAGGCTAACGAAGCCCTCACGATCGGCCGGGATGTCAGACTTGGTGGTTGTCAGCCGCTGCCACCTGCTTCACGCACCTGGCGCTCCATCTTTCACCCTCTCGGCCACAGTGTGGTTGAGCCATGGCGCGTGCGCAGGTGTGGCTCTTGGTTTCTGGAAATGATCCTCGACTACAGTTCAGAGACGATGGTCACACTGCTGACCGACTGTCAAATACGTCTCTGAGAAGCCAACAAGTGTTGGTAAGATGGCGATATCAGAGCTGGCTCTGAGCTCTCTTCTGCCGTTGGGAGACTTGTCATCTGCAATGGTGCCAATATCACAAGTTTTCGATGTACGCGCGGAGATAACTGCTGACTTGGATCCCAAGACCCTGGTTCAGGACAAGATATACTCCTTCCTTCTCCTATACAAATCTCCGGTATATCACGCACACGTGTTGGTCAACCGTCAAGTGTGATTCGACCAACCATACAAGGTAGTTCGGTACAGTAGCCGGGCCGCTGAACATGCTTGAACCCGGGTTTTCCTTGTGAGCCGCCACTTCATGTTTCTTTTGCTTCCTAAATCGTTTCAGTAGCCCGGCCCTTCCAATGCTTTTTGGCCGTGAGAGGAGCAGTTCCGGTCCACTCCACCAGTTGAACTCTTCACTACGAGCCCTACTTCGTCAACATGGATCTTACGGCTCACTCTAGGGGTTCCTGAAGTAGGTGTTGACCTGGGTCCGCTTGCCTCAAATGAAGCACCATCCAATACCGTATGGAAGCTTCCCAAGATGGCCTGGTGATAAAGCAACTATTGAGAACCTGCATTCGACCAGGGTACGCCTACAACATGGCCAACCTCTCACAGCCTCAGTCGACACGTTACTCTGTAGCATTATCACAATTCTGTCGCAGCGCTAAGGTCAAGTATCCATCACAGGTATCTCTCATATCGATTACGCAAACTGTTTCCAGGTAGGCTTGTCACGCTTCTCTCGACGATATAACTCCCTGAGACATCCCTCCAAAAACTAAGTAAAGTCTCTTGACAATTCCATATCCACATGCTCAAGTCAGCACAGTTCGCAGGGTCCCTCACCACTGCTGTTGCTTGTTTTTGTCATTCTTTTGAGACATTATAGAGATTACTCGAATCTCTTGCTCATTCCTTATAACTCGAGAAATTAAGTTATCCTCGTATACTCTCATTATCCGAAAGTACTACATCGCGAATAACAGTCCCTACTATCGGAAACGCCTCTCGCAACAAAGGCACATTTTGCATGATATATACCGCCTAGCTCGAAAAGATGGCTACCCTTGAAGATGTTCTCGAGATCCAGAAGAAGGAGGGTATTTTGATGGCCCCGGCTACAAGTAGCAATACGTCCAAAGGCACACTCTCTACTCAGACGAACAGCACGGTGAACTTCGCTCTTCGAAACAACACGAGCTCTTCAAACGCATATGCTTATGTTACTGGTCTCGATATTAACAGGAACAATATTCCCTTTCTTCTGCAAAGCGATAGGGTTACTCCTTACTATCCGGCTTCGCCATCCAGCACTCTGCAGCCACTCCAGGCCAACTGCGCTATCTCCCTAGGAGCCCCAGGGACTACCACGACAGTCACAGTTCCACAGGCTGCAGGAGGTAGAGTCTGGTTCTGTCAAAATGGAACCTTGACCTTCCGTCTGAACCCAGGCCCAGCCATAGTCGAGCCCTCTGTCATGAACACCTCTGATCCCAACTACAATTTACCATGGGGTTTCTGCGAGTTTACCTTTAACAGCTTCCAGCTCTTCGTGAACATTAGCTACGTGGACTTTGTTGCTCTTCCGATAGCTCTACAGCTAGAAAACACTTCCGGCACCGTGACCAGCGTGCAAGGTATACCCAAGAATGGACTGGATCTTGTTTGCTCTCAGCTCCAGGCACAAGATGCGAAAGACAACGCCGGGTGGAGTCAACTCATCATCCCGTCACCTTCTGGAGGTAATCTTCGAGCTCTTAGTCCGAACAGTGGGATCAACATGAATAGCAGTCTATTCCAGGGCTATTACCAGTCATATGTTGACCAGGTCTGGGCCAAGTACGCCAGCACAGGTCTGACCGTCGACACACAAGCTGCATATGGCGTGGTCACGGGTAAAGTGTCTACTAGCACTGGCAAATTGACGTTTGATAATGTTGGCGGGTTCTCCCAACCCAGCGCAGCAGACATATTTTCGTGCAGCTCGGGCGCATTTGGATACTATGATACCAATACGGATGAGATGGCCAACATCACCGCTCGCTTGGCGGCCGCTTTCAACAGGAGCACCCTCTTGATTAACACCAGCCAGCCTGACAACGAGAACGTGAGCAACTACTATCAAGATGCCATCACCAACCACTACTCGCGCATCTGCCATCTTGTCAACCTTGACAAGCGCGGCTATGCCTTCCCGTACGATGATGTTGGTCCGTCAAGCGGAGTCGACCAGTCCGGCTCGGTGTATGACTCCAACCCGAAGCTGCTCACCATCACGGTGGGCGGGTCCACCACAACCTCATCCGTGCGCCTCCGGGACATGGCACGCGCTGGCAAGCAGCTTGTTGGCGGCCGCAGGGCTGCCGGGCACCACGTGCGGCGAGATCTCACTTGGGATGACGATTCCGCTGTCGAGGTGGAGGTGGATGAGAAACACTCGGAAGTGGACCTCGAAAAGGGCCTCGGCCGAGGTAAGCAAGACAGCATTTCTGCTGATACCCTGGTGTCCTCATCAGTCATGTCTAGGTCTCTGACCTCGCTCGTCCCGCCGTCCTGGCAGCGAAGGGCCGAAGCGTGGGTGGCGCGGCTGGAAGCAATGCCGCTGTACGTCCGTATGAAGCCGGTGGTTGACCTTTTCATTCGTTGCATGATCTTGTTCATGTCTCTTTCTGTGCGTGCTGTTGTCAGTCGGGTCAGCATGGTGCTTCTGTTCCTATTTTTCTATTTGCTTATGCCATTGGCCGGGACACACGAGCCGGCCAAGACAGTTGTGGTTCATGGCATGTACAATGGGACGCTCATTTCGTGAGGTAAATATGCATTTTCTTGGATATCATGGGTAATGGCAAGTCTTCAATGAGGCCTTGGTGGCGTTGCTTGTTGGAGAGTTGGATCTTCATGGATTTGTATGTGTATTACTATATTCCTGTGTTTCTTCTACTGTATATAGCTGCTACGTGTTTATCTCATCCTCTCTTTTATCTCTGTATCAATCTACTGTAAATCGTACGATATAAAACCAAAGGATGCCGTATTCGCCTGCGCAGGGACCCTATGCCGGCAGTTGCCGTTGTCGAGGTGCAGAGACCCGTAATGAGGCCGACTGGGTCTCTTGGCGAGATGAACCCTCAAGCCCTTTGCCTTTACTTTAAATGGCGTTGTTAATACAGTAGGACAAGGAGTGCGATCTGTTCAGGGGTCCTTTGCGCCATCACAGGGGTTCCTGCATTAGGGGTCTTCAAGGCCGTTAATTGGCGCAGCGCTTTCTCAGCTCCTCGGCCCCCGCAGCCAATGGCGCTTCGTAACAGGTTTCCAACGTGAATTGCCCACTTCGTCTGAAACTCTCTACAACCATAACGTTCGCGTCTCAGCCGTCTCATTCGACATGTGATGGCTTCAAAGGAGCCTTGATCGGGCTCTCCGGGTCATGTTCACTGTCTGTCAGTGGTAAAGCCTATATGAGCAGAAAGGAGCCTCACCGCCACTGGCCTCCTTACTCCAGGGATACTGGTCGGCTCAGCCACTGTGCTGCTCGAGCTCATAGGAGGTAGGAAATGCCCACTCTCGCTCTCTAGGGGTAGTCCCTCTGAGTGGCTCTTGGCATTAAGGCTCTCTTATACGCATTGCGGAGCTATCCCGAACTTTTTGTGCGCGCGGACGTCGGTATGGGTAAGGCAGACGGGAACAAGCCGTCGATAAAGATGGCCGTGCTGCTGCGCATCCCCCACCGACACCGACACCCCCCTTTCCTTTCGAGAAGCCTTCTCCCGTCCCGTCGTGTTTTTGGACTACCTGCCTCTTTCGTGGTTTGCTTTTGTAGCTGCCTGTCACTCGTTTTCTCTTGCTTTAAGCAAGCATTGCCGCTCTTTACGCTTGTTTGATATATCGGTTTTTACCGTCGTCACTCTTTACTCCTGTTCAACGTCACTCTTTCTATCATGTTGTTTTCTCGCTTCAACCCCCTGACCTTGGCCGCCGTGTTGGCCTCAGTGGTCAACGGTAGTCCGACTCCACTGGACCTGGCACTGGCCCGACCCCAGACCGACCTTGCCGTCCGAGGGGCTATGGATTTGGCTGAACATCATCTGGAGAAGAGATTGTCTGCCGACTTCAGTCTTGACAAAGCCTGGAATAATGAAGTCCTTTTCTCTGGGTAAGACTACATTTCGGCTACCATAGCTCTCTTTTCCGGCTGACTGACGATATCTAGGTCATGGATAAACAACGACGGGGGAGCGACCGAGGGTGTTTCTCTAGCCATCACTTGCGTGGAGTGTTACACCAAAGGTGTTGTTACGGCCAAGCTGACGGACAAGGAGATCATCAACCCAAAGGTCCGTCTCTCTTTCGAGGGTGTTGAGGCTTATGTCGATTTGCGCATTGCCATGAGTGCTGGTGCCACCTATGTGGTTAATCTTTTCACTTCTAATTCACCAATTGGCCTTGGCTTTCCTGGCCTAAGCGTCGGCGTGGTCTTCTATGTTGATCTTGTCTTTGCCTTAACTGAGGAGATTGATCTAGAGGCCGGCTTCTACGTCAAGTTGGCTGATGATGCCTTCCTTGAAGCCAGTGTCTTTGGTGGTGATATCACGGATCATTTCTTGTAAGTCCTCAGTTAAGTTGCTACTGTATCTGAAGTCGCAAACCGCTAACATTCAATCACAGCGACGGGATCAGCAGCAAGTCCCTCCCCATCACTGTATTTACCGGAAAGGCGACTTTCAAGGCTGACCTCAGAGTCCGCGTGCAATGCGGTGCTGAGGCCGAGCTTGACATTTTTGGCATCGGTGCCGGTGCCGAGGTCGGAATTTACGCCAATCTGATTGAGTTTGTTGCTGTACTGGACTCAACGCCCGACTGCGCCCTCCAGAGTCGTGAATGGTGGGATCTTAATGTCGGTGCTTATGCTCACTTGGATGTTGTTATCGATTATAAGACTATTGGGCCTGTGCCTACCGTCTCAACTACACTTCTCACTGCTCCGACCCTCACACAGTGCTGGATCCAAGGGCCGTCACCCTCAGAAACCGGCGCCATCACAGCAACAACTCTCACAACTATCGCGCCTCCTGCTTACTCGGCCACGGTTTCTCTTCTACCATCATTGAGCGACAGCAGTGCGCAAGAAACAATCTCCTCCCTGACAACGATCGTGTTCTCCGGCACCGGAGTTACCACCCCGCCACCATCAACGGCAACCGGTTCCGCAGAACAATCTTCTCTGCCTTCTTCCAGCTTCAAGTATCCCATTAGCAATTCATCTACTCCGGCAGGCACCTCGACTGGAGATGAGCTCATCACTTCTACCGTGTACAGCACGACCACGTACACCATCACCAGCTGCGCAGCCAGCGTGGTCAACTGCCCGGCCTCGTACCAGAAGGAGATTGTTGTCACGCAGACCATCGACCTCTTCACAACGGTGTGCCCTGCCACGGCGAGCATCACCGCTCCCGCTAATTCTACCTCGGCCTCGGCGGCTGCTTCCAGCACGGCAACTGCCTTGCCCTCGTCAGGAGCCATCACCGTTCATGTCATCACGGACGTTATTGTCCTCGTGCCCTGCGAGAGCCCTGTTGTCGAGACCTTCGTAGCGCCTAGCACCCTGTCCGCGCCGAGTGTGCAACATGTCACTGGCACTGCGATTATTGCCAATCCCAGCTCGACATCGACATCTACGTCTACGACTCTGTCACTTCCGTATGTGGGCGGCGGTGGTGGTAAAGAGGTGTTCCAGTGGAGCAATGCCACCGCATCGACTTACAACCAGGGCACTGGCAAGCCTAGCGCGAGCCTCGTGCAGACTACCACAGTTGTTTCTCCTCTGCCGACGAGCGGAGCAGCTGACCGGGCTTTGGGTGGCAGCTTTGCTGGTGTAGTAGGAGTCGTTGCAGCGGCGTTGATTTTGTTCTAAAGATACCTCTTCTTTTTTGTACTAGGGTGGCGGTCGTATTTACTCAGGGGTAATTTCCACGGCTTGAGAGTTACACAGCCAAGCATCAGAAGCAAGATACAAATCTAACACAAGTCGGTTCTTTAATGAAACGGCACGACATCGACCATGGCCCGCTTGTTCCAAGGAAGAGGCGAACCGAGAAAACGGGTCACCCGGACGGTACGGCTCTGCAGGACTCGGCAGAAGGGCCTGTATGTCCTCTCAAATGCGTCTCTTGGAGCTTCTTAAGCCGCTGCTTCCTTCATAGCCTAGCGATATATTCTAGATTCTGAACTCCCACTTAATTCAAACATAATGAGACATAAGACAATCCGAACTGGATGCAAGATAAGCAATTACATAATTCGCTCTCTGAATGCCGTATAAGTTCTTTATCTTATCGCGAACAACCTAACCTTGGGACCTGATGTACTTGATGCAGTTCAAGCCTCTGCCAAGGCGGAAGCACAGGTGACGGTGTTCACTCAAGCTCACGCATGCCCCGCCTTACCCGTGTAAGAGCGGCGATTCCAGAGGCTTTAGTGCGGTTCTGCTATCGTCTTTTGGCGGGGAAGACCCTTGCATCACCAGTGACGTCAACTGTGATCCCCCCAACTGCCCCGCCAAGCCAAGCCGCCCAGAGACGTCATCGAACGAGCCCCACCACCATCTAGACTTGAGCTTCGAGCTGCAGAGAAGTTATGATATAAAATAGTGACTGAGAGTTTCAAATTCCGAGAAGAAGAAGCTATTTGAAGTAGATTATAGATACATACATTTATACAGAGTAGGCTTCATTAGTTGCGCAACGCCGTCCTATACAGTAGCTCACGGTTCGTTGGTGAGCGACGGGCAATCTAGCTTATGATATCTAGACTTGCACAGGAGCCTACGAGGCACCTATGTGCGTAGCGCATTCTGTTCGCCTGGCGTGATCAAGGGCGATATGACCGAATTCCCCCTTATTAGTGTCCCAAAAGCACGGAAGTCCACCAGTCATTGAGACTGCTTGGCCGATGGAAGCTTTCCAGATGTTCGATCCTCGAATCAAGCCACAGCTTTGCGGATGGGGCCACTCAGAGGCCAGCCAATGCTAACTCGTGAATATCCTGGATAAGGCAGTTCAAGGAGGGTAGATCCACCACCATCGCTGTGTGGCTGATGACGGTCTTTGTCCGGGAACAGAAGGCAAACGGCTCCCCTCGCTCCCTGCACCGAAGACGTCACTCGTCCCCGGTCCCAGCTGGCCTGGTTTGGGTCGGTTTGGATAGATGACATCCTACTCGCGTGGCTCGGTTTGCTCCTGTACCTCAACTAGAACGCCCATATAACCTTTCCGTAGTCCCTTCTTCCCGTTGAACATTGTCTCATCTTCCAAATATCCCAAGACATACCACGAAATACCCTGCCAAGCCTTTAGCCGTTTAATCATTGCTTCTTCGATCAACATAAACCATCGCATTGCCCTAAGCAACCTATAGAACCAAATTGTAATACCGTCGTAACAGCCACACATTAACATCATGGAAACCATCAACAACATGGCAACTGCCGCCGCCAAGGCCGTCTGGGGCGAGGGTGCCGACGGAAAGAAAGAGGAGCCCGTCTCTGGTGTCCAGGGAGACACATCCAAGGGCGAGCCGTTTGACGCTGGCAACATTGGTGGTAAGTGGCCCGCAGTACAAGCAATTGCCAAGTAGTTACTAACACACGCCCAGAGTTCCTCAAGCCGTCGTGTTACCACATCCGGCGCATGACTGACTAAACCGTTCCAGATGCCAATGGCAAGGAAGAAACAACAACGAAAGTGGGAGGGTCTTCAGACCCCGCCGAAATGAAGCCTAGCAGCAGCGTCCCCGGCGACAGTACTAAAGGGCAGAACGACGTGCGAGACCCCGAGGATGCGACGACGGACCACAAGACCTCCGAGGCCCGCAAGAACGTCGATGATTCCGGCG
This sequence comes from Phaeoacremonium minimum UCRPA7, assembly GCF_000392275.1. Classification (NCBI taxonomy): domain Eukaryota; kingdom Fungi; phylum Ascomycota; class Sordariomycetes; order Togniniales; family Togniniaceae; genus Phaeoacremonium; species Phaeoacremonium minimum. Next base: position 204,010 of record NW_006921062.1, on the reverse strand, counting down.
AGGGCATCGACAACGCAGACAACCCGGTCAAGGTCGACGGACCGGGCCCGAAGCCAATTGACGAGGTGGCCAAGGAGCACGGCGGCGATGCAGGCAGGAGCGACGAGAACGTCGACAAGAGGGAGGGCGACAGCGGGGATGCTGAGGCGCCGGCAGACGACGGCGAGGGAGATGGCCCACAGAAGCAGAGCCACGGCGAGGGCACCGGTGAGCAGTACGTGAAGAGCTCGGGACTGCAGGCGGACGGCGGCGACTTTGATGCCACGAAGCCCGGCGCGGGACGGGAGGCCGATCGTAAGTTATCTCTTCCTGTTGCTCTACATCTCGAGAACCCCCACGCACAAGTTACATGACAGCTTACAACTAGCTGCCGTGGCAGTGGGGTTTTATGCCTTGGGAGAGCAAATTGCTGACCACGTCATATCAGGTCTCCTAGAAGAGAAGGGCGTGCACAACCCAGCTCAGGATGCGTCAAAGCCTACTCCTGCGGAGGACACCGGATCGCCAGAAAGGAAGGAGAAGAAGAGCCTTAAGGAGAAGATCAAGGACAAGCTGCATAAGAACTAGATTCCTTAGTCTGGTTTTGTAGCAATTAAGCGTCACGATAAACCAGGGTTCAGGCAACGAGGAGAGATGAACACGGCAGGCTTGAGCGTAGCGCTTCCGCGTTGCCTCCTGTAATAGCTATGTAGACTTATGTTGGGCTAGGCCTCCATGAATTATGATGATTTTGTTGATACCTTGTTGTCTTCTCAACAAGCAACATGCTTCTTGATCTACTTCATCAGTTAACGGCGAAGCCAACCTTGTATGTATGTTTGTCTGCCGTCTGATACTGGACCTTGATCTTCAAGGCCTCGCAAGCTCTTGTATATCTGATCTTTGACCACATTGTCGAGACGAATAGGCCAATCTATTATAAATGCGACAGGCTAGTCTGCAGAGAGCTTCACGTATTTAATCTAGGCAATCAAGATATCTAGAGAGAGTTCAAAAGAGTCAAGTGCTACACACTTGAAGCGAATGAAGGAAGAGGAGTGTTGGGTCATGTGCGTTATCTCAGCCCTGCAGGCGGTTGCCTTAGTGCATGTGCTGAGCTCATTGGTTGTGGATCCTTCGCGCAGTTCGCTATCTCGGACCCCATCACTCTGAACCGCCGCATTTCGTCTCAGATAGTAAAACATTCACTCTTTCATGGGCTTCACTTGTCCAGAGACGCCCGATGTTTACATGGCGTCTCGTTTGATACAATAGACAAGAATTCGGCCGACGGGCACCATGCGATTTGCGAGAGTATTTGGTACAATACTCGGTCTGACTGTGACCGGTCATCAAACGACAGCACTCGCCACGCAACGTCCTAGTAATCAACATGTCCTCGATGCAGATAACTCGGACATTTTGGCAATCTTCGCCCAGCACCGCTCCAGCTATACAAGGGGATTTGTCGCATTAGGCGATAGCTACTCCGCAGGCATCGGCACCGGCGTTGACGGCAAGGAGGACGAGTGTCGGCGCGGCTTGCATGCGTACCCGGCTTTGATCTTCGCGGATCTCGCGGCCCACCAGAAGCCGAACAGCACAGCTTCCTTCCAGTGGATGTCCTGCACCGGCGCCGTCACCGAGGACCTACTGTCAGGCGGTGTCTCTAGTCAGATCGACTCCTTCAACACAAGCTCGCCTACGCGGCCTGAATTTGCTCTGTTATCTATCGGCGGCAACGATTTAGGTTTCTTCGACGTGATCAACGCGTGTATCTTCCGCTTCTATAGCTACTACAGTGGCACATGCGAGTCCGCGCTCGCTGCGGCAGATGCGCGCATTGCAAGCGACGATTTTGAGCGACGTCTGCGTATCATCCTACTAGAGGTCTTGGACAAGGTGCGCTGGGAGAAGCACCCCAAATTCACGATCACGGTGACGGGGTACGCGCAATTCTTCAACGCCGAGACACCTGAGTGCGACGAGGACAGCTTTGGGGTTTGGTGGGGTGGACCCAAGCTGACAAGCGACATTCGTCATAAGATGAATGCCATGGTGTTGGCGGTCAACAAGAAGTTGCAGAGGGCGGTCGATGAAGTGAATAGTCGGTGGTTCACAAAGCGGCCCAAGGTGCTTTTCATCGACTACGATCGAGAGTTTGAGGGCCATCGTTTCTGCGAGCCTAACATAACGGAGCCGGCGTACAACCGCACTGACACATGGTTCTTCCTCATCGGCGGTCCTGATAACGCGCACAACGAGACACAGTGGCCGAATGTTACCACCTCAACCCAGACAGAAGGCGTCCTGTCACCATCGTCAGCGTTGATAGATCCTGACAGTTGTCTCGAGGGGGCGCAAAGGTCGGGAGACTGGGGCGAACTCGCACTATGCTTTATGGCTATGGCTAAGCAGCGAGACCCGACTCTTCAGCTCGCGAAAGATAATTTCGTCACCGAGAACTCAATGTGGTATGTGCCGACATACTACGGAAAGACATTTCATCCGGTAAGTTGTTTTCAAGAACTATCGTAACTGATTACTCGTCACTAACAGACAAAGCGTACACTTGGACATGAAGTCATTAGGGACAAGATCTACGAAGAATGGGCAAAGCACGATCTCTACTAGTATCCCTTCACATCACGGCCCGAATAGTTTGGAAACGATTACATGAAGTTGCATTGGGGGTTCACGCCTGGATCCGGAAAGCATATTGTAGCGCAGCGTATACCCTTTGATTTTTTCCCCATTTCTCTTCAACAGTCTGTAGATCTCATAGTCCTCATATCTGAATATGACGCCAAATATTGATAATCTCGAGCATTCTTCGGTTCAGCAAGCTTTAAAGCATTCAAACTGAACAATAGCCGACTGCTTCGTCCGTTCATCATATACCAGAAATACAAAAGTTCATGGCCCCCAATATGGGTTGCCATACAGGCCCAAGGATATGATAGTCATTCACAATCACCGATCTAGGGTTTCAAGCATCTTATGCTCTATTCACCCTTTTCTGTCCGAATGAGACATCTGTCTTTACACACTCTCATCTCCCTCGATCCTCATCTTCGTACCTTAGGCTGCACCTCCGCCTCGTCAACAGGATGCAGCATCAACTTGATCGGATAATCTGGCCGGTTCTTGGCGTATCCTTGGGACCATTCGTACCCGACGGCATATGCAAAGATGGTGCCGTCGCGATTGAACGACGTCGCGGTGATCGCGCCACCGACGGGGGAGAATCCCCGAAGCCGTTGGTGGGCGACCCGGTCCCAGAAGTGAAAGGTGCCATCGGCGCCCGCTGTGGTGAAAGTGGTGGTATGTACGGGGTGGAAATTGACATCTCGGACGGTCCAGATCTTGACGACTTTCTGGGGGTCCGGCGCGTCACGATGGCACCTGAAGGTGAAGTTGATGTTGTTGACGCTTGATCATGTTAGTCCATAGCCATCCGATGCTGAAGTGTTGTAACCTACCGGTTCTTAACCTCCTCAACGCCGTTAATTCCGCAGCGCCCCTCAATACCTGCCGTAGCCCAGCCCTTGCCATCCGGGAAGGCGGCTACAGCGGTCGTCTGGTGCTTGAGGGGCGACTCAGTCGTGCGTAGAAACTTGGTGGGCTGAGCAAGATCCACAAGATGAATGTGCTGCTCAGCGGTGCCGATGACAAGCAGCTTGGAGGCGCTGTCCATGCAGTAGACGCGATCGGCGCAGTCCAACGTAAAGATGTGAGGGTTGGACATGCGCATGTCCCAGTAGCGGACGGTCTTGTCCCACGAGCCCGTGGCGATGATGGGGGACGCGGACAAGACGTCGACGAAGCGCACGGCGCGAACCGGAGCGTCGTGAGACCCAATCGTCATGGTCTGACCCGTTGCGACGTCTAGGATGTGCAATTTCTTGTCTGCACCTCCGGCGGCAACAAAGCTTCCGTCCTACCGTATGGTTAGTTTGTGATATTCCCCATTCCACCAGGGCCCAAATCTCACCTAAAGAGAATGCATTGTTCGTTTTTTTCTTTTATATCGAGGAGCTATGGGTTAGAAATCTCAAACTTCACTTACCTTGCTCCAGTCGCAGCTGAAGACCGGCCCGTCTGCGGACAACATAGTTAGACCACGGGCGGATCCATCTGTCGCAATGTCGTAGATGCGCATCTTGCCGTCCCAGGACCCAGCCGCGAGATGATTGCGGACTGGAGACCAGCGGACGGACGAGATGGTGTCGGAAGCATCAGCAGGCAAAGCCAAGTCTTTCGATGTGCTTGCCTCACTGGTGCTGGCTGCTGTGATAGTTGCTGTATTGCCGAACACCATCCTGAATTGATATGAAGGGGTGTTAAAAGGGTATCCTGAGAGTGACAGTATTCAAAAGTGAAGAGCTGAGGAGGGTCTGGCATTGTTATAAGTAAGCCAACGGCGGATGCCTAAAGCAGCAGGGTGCCCCAGACTAGCCGGCGGAACTGCGCCAGCCAGTTACACGCCTAACGACGTGCTAAAGTAGTCCGGCATGCAGGGATTGAGGCGCTTTCCAACTGCTTGACTCATTCCTCAGTGCCAGGGTGCATAGCTCTCAATACTCGACTACCCTCCGCTAAGGGTAGTAAATGTCAATCAAGCCTGAGTTACCCTTTTCGAGGTCTCAATCATTGATTCTGTTTATTGCTATTGCTTGAACATCCTCAACGAAAGAAAGACAACCTCGTTGAGGACGAGCTAACCTTACAAGAGAAGGAGAATTAGAAGAGAGGCTTAGACTAATCTAATTCCCATAGATCATCGACTTCACCAGATGTCAAAAGCCCTCAAGACTTGATAAATCGATGATTTTATGCTATTTACATTTAGGTAGAGCTAGGTTGCGTGTTTTATCTCCTAGTCTCTGTCCCACTTATGGGATATCTTCGAGCGTCACTTAGTGTAGTCTTGCTTTTACATGATTATGTACAAATTTTGTCCCGTATTTATATCTAATCCGCCCAGCCAAAAACCTCACTGATAGCCATGGTATTTGATCGTACGCCGGTCAGCGTTGCCGCTATGCCAATAAAGTCAACAATTAGGAGAAGAATGGCCGCCGTCATGAAACGGGGCATGAAGACACGGTAGAGCATGAGATGTCTCCTCAGCCATCCAGACCATGCCATGGTCGCTAGAGCCTCAACGGCGAAGTAGGCAATGAAGACGCCAAGGCTACGACTGACGCTCTCCAGGACACCCTTTCGCTTCGGTCCAACCTTCCAGAGGGAGATCAGCGGGACGGAAACCGCCGCGAGGATCTGGCCCGCGAAGGTGTTAAGGACAATGATGATCGGGCTCCATGGATAGCGGATTGTGAATAATGGGATGAATGCAGCATCCCATTGTATCGTACTGAGTGCAGCTTGGTGGCCCGTCTTGAAGAAGTAATAGTTGCCTAGAATTCCTAGCATTACAGGGCCAATGGTCTCGGTTGTAAGCGAGTTGAGATCGAGTATTTCGACGAGTGACATGACTTGCCACATCATCAGGGCCATCGCACCACCGCCCACAGGTTTGGATAGAAGGATACAAGCCCCCATGATATTAATGGGTAGTAGGAGATAGCGGGCGCCGTTTGCGTTTCCGTAGCCCAAAACTGTGACTTGCGCCCAGTTGTTGTTCGATGTTGTAAATATAGAAATACAAGGTGGAGCCCATATAAATGCTGTTGTTCCCGCGACTAAGGCAAGGGCGAGTACTACCTGTGCAATGTACACTCGGATGTTTTTCAAAGTGCCTTCAGGCAAGCCCGGGATCCAGTTACCATCGTCCGCAGAGTTCAATGTCCAGTATGCCGCTGACATAAATAGTCCCGTGCGAAGGACGTAGCCGATCCAAGTGGGCGCCAGTCCTTCATAAGATCGGGTAGGTAGATAGTATGCTTTGATGATAGAGGGAAGAATGGCGAAGACAGCGAAGGGAATGACGAGCTGCCATGGAGCTGATGTCGAGGAAGTTACAGAGGCGTAATAAGTTGATTTGCAGTACGGCATTTGTTCCTCTCTGCAAAGCTTCGAAAATGATGCTAGCCGAGCTAGAAGGACGAAGAGGATGGAGTGATATACGGCTAAGTATCGGTCTGCCTTAGAAGGTAGACACAGCGCTTTTATGGCATTGACAAAACCGAAAGTCGTGATGAAGAAGAGCAGGATTGAATCTTCCCATATAGTGTAGGAATTAGAGGCAAATCCAATCGACTGGCTGACCGTAAACACCACAGCTAGCCACCCCCACGTGCTGGTTGGAAGAAGGTTCAGGACGCTTCGTTTCGGAAGAGCCGCTGTTATGGTAGCAGTACTTGCCAATGCACCAGTGGCACCAATAAGGCGGAAATCGTGCCCTTCAGTAAATATAGCCAAAAGCAATCCAAGTCCAGCACCTGGTACTGCACCTGCTAACGCTGCCTTGACAAGACTTTTACTATACGTTTGGTAAGTGAAAAAGTCAGGACCGGCAGTCACACCTTCGATCTCGAGTTTCTTCTCCGCAATGTCGAGTTCCAAATCGTCCAAGTCAGCAAAGTCGTCTTCATCGTCTCGAGCGACGTATAATAGCAGCACGACTACACCAGCAGCCATAATGGAAACTCCCATGACCATAGCTCTAAGGTCAAATCTCGCCCAAAGGCTTTTACCAACACTGAGATTCTCGTGCTGATAAGCTGAAAAGGCTGTATGAGCAAGAGCCAGGGATTTCCCTTTAGGGTCGTCCTTGAGACCTTTCTCTGCGGTATTATACAGATCAGCGGGTGACCCAGAAACCAAATTTTGTTCCATCCCACGCGCAGCATAGTACGATGCTTGGTATCGATTGATACCTGCAGCAGTAACTCTTGAAGCTGCTGCTAGATTGGCCCAAGCATCTCCGCTTCTACCGATAAAAGCTTCCTCAATTGGCCCGCCAAGGTTGTTGTAAGGAATAGGCGTGCCGAGAAGAAGGGCAAGAGTGGGCACAAGATCAATTTGGTTGACAGGGCGCATTTTGGCTGTCTCAGGGGGCGTGACGAACTCGGGATTTGTCCGACCAAAGACTGGCTTGGATGAGTACATCCACAATGCAGCCTCGACCTCGTCCTCGCTCTCCCCCCCATGGTCTCCTTTACTGTCCATGCCATGATCGCCCATCACGATCAACAAAGTATCGTCATCTATTGTCTCTACAAGCTCTCGGATGAACCCATCCATTTGTTGTAGCTTACTTCTCATTGCTGGGTGTGCCGGTCCATAACGATGACCCGCATGATCAACACCAAGAAGATGACCAATAAGGACATCCCACTCGTTTGCCCTGCCGGACTTCATCAAGGGGAATATATGCTCCAATACGCCATTATCCACTGTATGCAGATCCCAGACGTTGAAACTATCATATGATCTGCTCAGATTACCCAAAAAGTAGTCTGGAAACAGAGCATCCCAGGTGTCGTCTCCAAGGTGAACTATACGCTTGCCCGCGTCCCGCAGCTGAATGAGTAGATTGTCTTCATCGATAGCGGTCCCAGCAAAGCTACTCCCCAAATCAAGCAAAACAGGTAACGTTCCAGTCGTTAGACCCTTCAGCCTTTGCAATGTACTCGTAGGAGGATCGGCGATAAACGGTCGAAGGAAAGCGTGGTTGGGTTTGTTGACAGCGGTTTCGTACAAGAAAGGGAACGCGTTGTGGAACTCGGCGTCATCCTCGACTGGCACTGTGAAATCATACCGCAGAGCATCAATCAAGACCACCACGGCTCGCTCGAAAGTCTTTGGGTGCCAGCATCCGCCTTCCACCGTGCCCCGCCCCTTCCAGGCCGGAATTATGTTCTCGCTGCCCTCTACAGGCGACACTGCACAGCTGCTCTTCTCATCCAGCACCAGACGCGTCAGAAGAAAGCCGGAGGTGAAGTATGCAATGCCAACGACGTGGATGCACAGCATCCACACCCAGAACCCAACCGTCCAAGCCCATCTCCGCTCGTACGACTTCTTGCGTCGCGCCTCGAGGGCTTCGCGTTGTCGCTGAGCGACGCTCGACTTCTGCTGCTCATCGAAAGGGTCATCAGCTTTTCGATTGGCCTCCTCCAGCTCTTTGGCGCGTTTTGCCGCAGCGAATTGAGCTGCAATACTCTTGTAGTCGGTTGCTGGTGGCTTCGACCGGAGCTTGGCTCGCGGATCTGGGGGAGGCATGACGTTCCTTGTTGTCGTAGGTCGTGGGAGGGATGGGGGAGGGGTCTAGGAGGATTCTCGCCGTAATTCCATGAGACTACAGCAACATGTCTTCAGATCTTTTGCGTGTTTGAGTTGTGCAAATCCGAGGAGCGCGATTTACAAGCTGGTGGATACAGGATTCGGAGCCTTTTTTGTGTCTGACCCCAAGGGTTGCGATTCTGAAGCTGCGGCAGCCGAACTCCACTTGCTGGAGCTCACTAATGAGATCGTGCAGCCGGCCCCACGTTGCTTAAATACTCCATGACAGGCCCCTTTTCGAGTCTAAAAGGGGCAATGGCAATTACCCATCCTTCGCCAATCCACAGGTCTGCGTCAAAACACCTGGACCTGCGAGCCTTAGCACTTGCTCGCACAATTGTGGTGACTTGAGGAATTTGAAGCAGTCACAAATTTCAGGATGCGTAATGCGCTATTGCTCGAGATATGAACTCTTTTTGTCATCCGCTGCATCAGCCCTGTATCATCACCTCTTCAATTTCTGTATGGAGTAAACTGTCCAACTTCAAAGCCAAGTCTATCAAGTGGAACATGAACCACTATTTATCCAGGGAGACGACATCTCTGTGAGTTTTACAGCTTTTCAGGTTTTGTCTCGTCGACGCGGGTTGCCCGACCCTCCTCTGCCGAGCTTGGGGCGTCCGCTTCTGCAGCATCCACCTCAATCTGAATCTTTGCATGAGTCCTGAACTGCCTGATGGGAACGTGCTCGATGAACATCCTATCGATCTCTTCCAGACTCCTTCCCTTGCACTCAGGCACACAGAAGTAGGTGAAGACACCTGCCAGGACACTGATCGAGCCGAAGATGAAGCCGACTTTGCTATGCAGATTTGCGTACGGTGCGTTGAGGAGGTAGGGGACTATGAAGGTTACCAGGAAGTTCATAAATATATTCATGATTGATGCGACGCGTTGTGATCTGTCGCGGAGCCGCAGCGCGGGTATCTCGGTTGTCACGACGTAGGTGATAGGACCCCATGAGTACAGGAATGCTGCAGTAAAGATAATGAGCATGGCCACTTCACCGCTCTTATGGCCGTATGTAGGGGGGTCTTGGAGACCTAGACCACCCATTGCAAAGAGGGCACCGGTTTGGATCGTGGCGCCTATAAGCAGCATGTATCTGAAGTACCATGAGTGACTGAGCTGATCGGAGGACTCTCATTTTACTTGCCTTCGGCCGAGCTTATCTGCAGTAAGTAAAGCAATTATGAGCATGAAAATGCCCACTGCTGAGTTTCCGATAGACACAGAAAACGGGTTGACAGTCCCCAAACTTTTGATGAAAATTGTGCCTAACTCTATGTTAGCAATCTTCCGAAGTGAACAGGGGTAATGGAGATGCCCAACCATATTGAGAAGCAAAAGTCTGGCCGGTTGCCTGCTGGAAGAAGTTCATTCCCAACACGATAGCAGTACGCTTGATGTTGGTGCCCTGAAACAATTCAACTGTGTGGCCCTGCTCAGGCTCGGCAAGCAATGCCTCGTGGAGATGCTGGAACTCGAGCTCGATTGCCTGATCCGGCATTGTCCCTTCCCGGTACTTCTTGTGAGCAATTCGAGCTTCGTCAAGGCGATTCTGGACCATGAGCCATCTAGGTGACTAAAACTTGTTGTCAATTTCAATAATCGAGATTTTTACATGTCTTTACAAACCTCGGGGATGAACCAAATCAGAGAGATGATGATACTGGGAACAATGTAGAAGAGCCCATAAGGAATAGCATATGCACTTCTTCCAGTATTAGTGCTGGTCGCCCGGCAAATACCGTTCACCAAAAGTCCACCAGCCTATGTTAATTCGTTAGATAAGAGTGCAAACATAACGAGTTAGGAAGGCCTACGCCTATGCTGAGTTGGTATGTGCTAACCGCGAGACCTCGAACGGGAGCAGGGACAATCTCAGCCTGGAATACGGGAACGGTTGCCAATTCGCAACCAATGTAGATATCTATATAGTTGTGAGACAATGAATCAGAGGATTAAACATGTATGGGAAGGGAGCATACAATTAAGAATACGGCCCGCCATGATCTGGCCTTTTGTCTGTGCTGTGACAACAATAGTTGCGGAGATCAGTGCGTACATGCTCATACAAAACATTGCCATTCGTCGACCCCATTTGGCGCTGACTATGCTCCCAATGATCAAGCCTGACAAAAGGTATCAATATCTGCCTCTAGATATATGGACATTGAGTGTTCTCACCAATTGCGAATCCTATAAAGGGTAGACTATTGAACAGGGACAGCCAGTACGTCTTCAACCCGTACTTCTTTGTCTTGGGGTCATAATCTCCGAATTGTGCCTGGAAAGCGTCCATCGCCTGGGTTTGGGCGAAGGCTTGGTTGTCGAAGCCATAGTTAAATTGCGACACGGCAATGAGCACGACTGATAGGAAGAGGCGTCGGTTGAAATGTTTAGCGATGGACGGCATCTTGAGCGTCAGTGAAAGCAGCTGGGACTGCACAACGGCAAGGATGCATGTCAGTAACTATGTTCAACTGCTGCGGAACGGGCCGCGGTGTTCTTTATGAACCAACATGCCCAACAGTCAGTAGAGCCTTATGATAACAATTTGAGAAAAGAGAAGGTGTGGGCTCTCCTTTCATTACGAATAGCAATGCCGTATGATAATTCAAAGTGACAGGTAGGGATGGACGGGGGATTTCCTAGGTACATAGAGAGCTCTTGTGGAGTCTTTACTGCATCAATCGACTCGCATTGGACGCTAGCCTGCAAACCCACCCTCCCCGGATGCGACAACGGCATTCTGCCATGTGTGGTGGCACCGGGGAAGTGACGGAACTATGCCAAGGAACTATATACCTACGGCGCAAAGCCCATCGTAATACAGGGTCCAGGCATAGGTTGCTCGAGGCATGTATAAAATAGGTATGCACTATGACCTCTTGTCTATTCGTTATATCACCTTGTACTCTAGTCCTAGTATGGGGGACTTTAAACTTTGTAATGTTTAACTGGCTAGACTCGAATTGCTTTATTCAACGGAGACTGGAATGAGTTGAGAAAGCGATGACTGAAAGTAGAAGGTGTAATTATAGGTCAAGGAGCAAGACCACAAGGATAAAGAGGAACTGGATTACCGGGTTTATCACATCGGCCCTCCCCGGCAGTGTGTCTTTGCTCTCTAATTACGAGCACCACTTCCAGAGGTAGCTCACCGGCTTCGATTACAGAGCGCCAGACTTCGTTATTCCTAGAGCCTCTTGAGGAGTGTCTTTTTATCTCATCATATGTTCGAATTGCACCCTGTCGATCCTCGATGTCTCTTTTGCTTGAATGGTACAAAACTCCCGAATATCTCGAACATCTAAAAAGCTAGCTATGCCGCGAAAAGCTAAATACATTGTGAACCCTCCTTGACGACTGAACGAGATAAAGTCCAAGCCAATTATTAATGAATAAGATTTCGGCAGGGTGTATGCCGTGGGAGCCGATGTAGTAGCCGTAGGTCAATGAAATAGAAGGCGTGGGGGAGTCCATACCAGCCATTCCATGGTTTCTGCAGCAAGATTAAGTGGTTTTGGTAACGCTAGAGAGCCATGCATCAGCACTTGGCCTGTAAAAGGGGACACCGGCTGCATCAGGTCTAAACCTTAAAGAGCTGGCGAGGCTGCGGCCTTCTCAAAACTCATATTGACCAAGGACTCAAGCAGGCACTTAAATTGAAGACGCGAAGATTCTTCAGACCAAGAGAGACGCGAGACTTCCGAAACCTGCCCAAAGACTTCGTTTTGGTATGAAATACCATGATAGAAACTCTTCCTACTCAGATACTTCAACGCTGATTTATCTTCCCTTTGTCCCAACAGTATGGTACTGTGACCGGTAAGGGAGGCTAGTGATACAGGGCACAACCCAGCCTAATGCCGGGATCCTCCTCTAGTGTCATTGCAAGGTTAAAAGGCGTAGCCACTATCCCGGCCGACTGACGTGAGCAGCCCAGTCGATGGCGTTTGATCGTTGCAGCAAATGAACCGTAGACGGGCAGCATTTCACCGACGGAATAGCCATCTGGGTCGTATTCCAGTTTGCTTTCCAGGCGGGAGCAGTGTCTGTCTACCAGCCATCTAGCCCCCCTCGCTGTCTTAAACGGAAAACCCTTAGTCCCAGTCGAGCCTGGCTGTCTCTCAGGTCAACGAAATTTCCACATTCTATCACACTCGTCGTATGGCCATCCAGTCTGACCTGGGTTGTCGATGCTGCTAATCTGACAAGAATTCGCCGTTGGGAATCGGGGCGCGTATGCAACAATCCCCGCTCTCCCCCCGGACAGGAGTGACGCCTGCCGGATATGCCGTATTATCATGGAGACGGCGCGCATACCAAGCGCTGACGGCGAGTCCCCGGGGTCTCCAACATCGTTCTCCGCTACATCAGGCCCGAAAAGTAAACGACGCCGGAGCACAGCTAATACAGAGTGCTGCCGCACTTGTAGACTGAGAAAGGTAAGTTTCTTTTCACAAAGCTTGTTCTTTCTATTGCTTTATATCCCAATTGGCAAAGGATCCAGGCTTATGTGGGCTCGGCTGGCTCTCGCCCATCATTTGCTCCCCGAGAACCGACACTGCAGTGGGCGCCACTTATGATTCTGTGCAGGATTCTTGGCTTGTTATAGATTAATCATGAGTCCTCATCTGGCAAGGGATGGATACTTTCCTTCGAACCGTGGCTTACTAACTCGCTGGCTGTAGGTCAAATGTACGGGCAACCCAGGAGACGGACCTTGTTCTAATTGTTCTCGCCTCGACTTATCGTGTAGCTTCGTGCAGGGAGCCGTCACTGGCTCCCATGCTCCAAGTAGGTACCACTCACCTCTGAATAGTGCCATCAATTCTAATACCTCCGTAGCGAAAGTCTCCAGGACTATTCCATCCCGAAGCCTTACAGAAGCGGGTACGGTTCGGAAGAGGGCTCAGCGCGCATGTAGACAATGCCACACTCACAAGGTATGTTTCCCATTTCTCTCTCTCCTCTTCATTTGAGCCAGACTGACTCTACTGGCTAAAGACGAAGTGCTCTGGGGATCTTCCTAGATGTAAACGCTGTGAAGGCGCTGGTCTGATCTGCGAATATATCCCGGCTAAGAGGAAGTTCTCTAATGTGCCCTCTCAAGAAGAAACTGCAACGGACGAAATCGATGTAGCGGATAGTATAGTTGTTAAGGAAGAAGAATCAGGAGCCGGCCTGGGTATTACGGTTTCCCAGTCACCTGGTCCAATATGGCCGACAGATCCTGCGCAGTCCGGCCAACTAGTTACTGAGTGAGTGTTAAACCCCAAGAGCCGCATTTTAATCTAACATCTTTTCAAAGGGATCAACTATTCAAGAAAGACCTTGTTGCAAAACATCTTGGTGTTTATTTTCAATTCTACTTCCCTCTTCCATGTTATGGCTTCCTACATCCTGCTACGACTTATGATGACTTGGACAACGGAAATATCTCAGAGCCTCTAGCTGCCGGAATCTGTGCCTTGACTTCGAGACTCTTGCCTGCGAGCCACTGCAATGACGACTTTCGAACCCGCTGTACCGATATCGTCGACTTTCATATATTTCGAAATATGGATGCATTCCTGCGTGTCAACTCTAGAGAAAATCTAGTCATCCTCGTCCTAGCTGTTTGCTACAATTGGATGGAAGGTTTATGGAACAAAGTATGGATGTACTTGGCGTTAGCTGCGAGAGTCGTCACGGCACTTCAGATGAATTGGGACGAGCCGGGTTTGTCTGCCAAGCAAGAAAGCAGCCGACGGCTGGTCTGGATGATCTGGCTTCTCGATCGCTTTCTGGCTGGCGGATTTGACGATCATCTTGTTCTACGGGACGACATGATGAATCTGAGGTTGCCTTGCAGCAACGAGACATTCCGCGATGGGACAGTTCCCTATGCTGATACGTCCTCCCGTAACCCTGGCAGTCTTAAACGATCTACTGAGCTATCAATGTACGCCTGTCATATCAAGCTATCTCGCATACGACATCAAATACTTGCGTAAGTTGTTCTTTTTATACCTTCAAGAAAATTTGAATTACAATAATATCTTTTGCCAATATCAAATATTTCTACCAGAGGCGTTTATTTTCTAACAGTTTCTCTTTCTCCAGCGTTACGAAAAGATTTGCTGTGCCGCCAACTCCACACCCACGCAGACCGCGCGTAGAAGCTTCTCAAGTAATGGAAAGCGTTACAAGCCTCCAAGCACAGCTGAGCAATTTTAATGAGAGTCTTCCCGTTCCGTTCAAATTCTCTGAATCCAACATACATAATAATTTCGACACTTCAGAAGGACCCGCCTTCATCATGCTCTCCACGTGGTATTTTCAGCTACACATAGACTTATATCGCTTCTCTGTACCTGGGCTCAGGGAGGAAGCGAACTCGGAGCTTTCTCGCCAGCTACCTAAAGCCTTCATTCTCAAGTCTCAAAAGCAGGCAGTTGGCTACGCTGTCACTCTTGCACGCTTCTGGGAGAAGTTGCAGCGTCGTGTATCTCATAGAGCGCCTGGTATCGACCTACTAGTGACAGCCGACCATAATCTTGCGATTTGCATCATTCAGAGTTCCAAGGTGCTCTTGGCGGCTAGACAGCACCGTTTATACACCGACCTACAAGAACACAGCACAGCTCCCCTTTGCCGCAACAAACCTGTGGATGATGAGGGACTGGCAGCACTCATCCAGTCTAATCTGGAGATGTTAGACCCAATATCAGCTTACCTTCCTAGGATAAACATATTGGTATGGCATACCGTTGCTGTCGCCCTTTCAAGCGTCGAGGCTAACACTTTCACAGGCACAGGATCTCAAAACTACTGTCGCCAATTTCCAACACAGGCCTGAATACGATAAGCCACAGATGATAGGGTAAGTTCTGTCTGAAACTAGTCTTCTGTGCGACTCAGGATAATAGTGGCTAATGTACGCTCTTGACAGAATGCCTGGAGTAAAACCTCCTGAAAATGTCCGCCTTCCAGGTCCTCACTACGTCCTCGAAAATGCCCTTGTAGAGGAGGTCGGCGATGAAGAGTCGGACCGTCGAAGAACAGCTTCCGTAGCTGATCGCTGGTTTCGCAACCGGCCACTGGCTGAGAGGAAACGCTCTGAAGCAGACACCGACAAGAAGTTGTCGTACGATTTCGGACGCCCTGAGATTCCGTTTTTCCTTGCGCAGGCACGAGGTTGCAATACCATAACACAGCCTGAGGCGCCTTCGCAAGAAAGATACAGGGCCATGACTTCACCACCTATGGAATCAGGGAGCTTCTTGCCCCAGGTCACAAACTATGGCCTGATGCCACACACACCTCTACCACCACAGCAAGGATTCGCGGCAATGGCTATAGACCCCAATATGGATCCTCATCTCATACCTGATATTCATCCCCAGCACCAGCTGCCTGTGGATGTGCAACAAGGGACATTCCTCAGTCCTTACCCCAACCAATATCCGGATAGCGGGCCAGCACCACAATTCCCGTTTCCAAGTCGATCTTACTCCTATGGCAACCCATGAGGCACTACAGTGTATACTTCGACCTATGAAGATTCACTAATATGCGGAATACGACGTAGACCACGCTACTTATAGAAGCTATCAACAAATTATCAACACAATTTTCGAACACCTTACATTATTCGACAAAGGAAATTCATTGACCCCTCTTATCCCATTGGCTTCGGGGATCCTCGAGGTTCACATCGGGAAATCTGGGATCTTTCTTCCAGGGCAAGAAATCGCTGCTAGAGACCATCCATCGCAACACTTCAGCCTCTAGTCTTCGTCGCTCACCTGCGTGGTCAGCCACCCCAGCGAGATTGTGCAGCTCTTGCGGATCAGCATTGCGGCTGTACAACTCAGGGGGCTCATAGAGCCGGTAGATATATGTCCACTCCTTGTCGCGAATTGAGACCGCCTTTCCTACCGTGGCAGTGTCGGTATGCTGCAGAGTCGCCTTGATATCATAAGGGTAGGGCGCCTGTTCGAGCAACGGCTCTTCACTTAGGAGGAAACCACCCTCAGTAAAGGCGAAGTCCCGGTGTTTTATGACCTCTCCGTCCGCGGTCTTCCCTCCCGAAACAAGCAGATCGGCCATCGACTTGCCGCAGTGAGGGAAGTGCTCGCCAATGCCTGCCAATTGGAAAACAGTGGGAACCAGATCAACCATCTCGGTCATCTCGTCATATACGACGCCCTTTGGCAGACCCGCTCCACCAACGATGAGAGGCTCGCGGGTTAGGCTGTCAGACAGGCCTGATGGCCATTTCTCGATGAGACCGTGGTCACCCAGGTATTCTCCGTGATCGGTGAAGAAGAGAGTTACAGTGCTGTCCCAGTAGCCTAATTCCTCAGTCTTCTTGACTACCCGACCGAATTGGTCGTCTAGCCGGGAGATCATACCGAAGTATGTCGCTGTCACTTCCGCCCATACATCCCGGCTTGCACGATGTGTGCCATATTGTTCGCGAAGGATGGACATATATCGTGGCTCGTAGCCAGTCTATAAGAAAGTTAGCCAAACTCCTGGTACCGCAGAGTTCTGTTAATGGATATCATACCTTGTCAGCCTTGTTCGATGGAACCGGCATCTCCTTCCGATCGTACATGGAGAAATATGGCTCCTCGACTTGAAACGGGCAGTGTGGGAAGATGAGCGGCATGAATAACACCCACGGCTTGTCTTTTGGAGGCCGCTCCAACCACTTCAGTGCGCTCCTCACGACAGCGTCGTCGTAATCCATCGCAGCATTCTGATTCCTCAGCCCCTTATAGAAGAGCCGTTTCCAAATATTCTCTTTGTCCGGATCATCGCCGCCGCCGCCACCAAATTTGGGCACGAACTCGGGCGTCTCTAGAAACCCGTACTCGTCGACGCTCAGCTCGGTCACGGTGGGCGCGAACGTGTCGCCGCGCGGAGCGAGGCACGCTACGTGGTATCCGCCCTCTTCTTTCAGCGAGCGGAAGAGGTTTGGCTCCCACGGCTTGATCAAGTTTTCGAGCGACCGGTGCCCCGTGACGTGCGGGTAGTTCCCCGTAAACATGCTGCAGCGGCTCTGGGAACAGACCGAGGCCTGTACGAAGCAGTTGCTGAAGCGGGTGCCTCGGGCGGCGAAGGCGTCGATGTTTGGCGTTTTGACGACCTAGAAACTGTCAGTCATGTTCCAGAAGTACGGTCTATACGAGAACATAAAAACATTATGGAGGATAGGGGAGTAGCACACCTACATTATTTCCGCAACAACCCAAGGAATCGTATCGGAGCTGATCTGGCATGAATATGATAAAGTTGGGCTTCTCAACTTTGAGCCCGCTTGGCTTGGGAGGCTCTCTATAAGGAGGCTCTTCAGGCTGCTTTGGCCTATTTGGCCATGTCCCTTTCTTGGTTTCTGCCATATTGATGGGCTAGATAGCGTTGCTGTAAAGAGTGATATTGACCAAGTGATTAAAGGATATCAAAGATAGAAAGATAATCAAGTGGGACTATTCTCACTCGACGACCTAGTTATAACTGACTATCAGGTTGCTTATCACAGAGGCTACGAGGGAAGTGCAAGGGAGACAGGCACAGATAGATATATGTCCAATTCAACTACAATCTCGACAGATACCTATATCCAGTGGCGCCAGTTACTGTACCCGACTTAGTCGTTCCCTCGGGACTCTCACACTGGAAGCCTTCACTAATCCTGGCCACTCATGACGACTGCCGAAGGTGATAAAAACACCCAACCCTGTTTCCAGTAGCATCACGTCCGTCAGTTGCCGGCCTGGGCGTTCTTGAAGTGGGCAAGGGTCCAGAGTAGGGAGCAGTGTGGGGTGGTAAGTGTCGGCCGAGAGCAGGATGGCGGGGGGCGAGAGCCGTGACCATTGTCCCTTAACTGCGATAAAGAAGCGATAACCAGAGGCTAACGCACGAGATCTCTATCTGTATGTAGGAGCTGTCGGTGATCCATCTCCAGAAGCAGCAGCTGCCCGGGAGCTAAGCCGCGGCGCAGACGCTGTCGCTGATTAGCATGCTTTTTGAGAATCACGCTTCTGGCTCCCTGCAGCACGTATAATTTCGTGACCGATCGAGTCACCTTTCCAGGTCACAGTCCGAGGAGGCATGGAGCGCAGGAGTCATTGGCACTGTCGTGATCGCGCCGAAATGCTCGTCATTCCACGACGGCTCGGCCAGTCGCTCGACTGGGCCGATAGATACCGGTATTCGCCCCAGACGCCCGGCGGACGAAGGAGAGCGGCTGCAGGCGCGCGGTGGCTTGAACTTATACTACTAGGTAAAAGACGGGGGTCGTAATTCAGCCAGTGAAGTGTCAGCCTTATGACTTTCCTCAGTCTCTCGAGAGAAGAGCCCAGGGGACGGTAGGTCCCGCATCTAAAGGGCTACGAAACCGGTGTATGAGACGGATTGTTTGGGCTTTGATATTGATAGTAAGTGGGGGAAACTGAGTTGACGACAGCCGGACGGCCCACATCAGGGTTTCAGTTGCATTGCATTTTCGATCTGCAAGCAGGACGATGGCTAAGGCGGTGGCTGCAGACTGTTCGTTATTGGTTATCACTTACTCATCGTCCAAGTTCAACATCATGAAATTCAATGGGTCTCGGCTACAGGATGTGGTCAACGAGACGGCAAGTGTTCCGGGATAGGAGACTCCCTATCCAGGTCATTGGCGGCTCAGATGACAACATATATGGTAGTAGGGATAACGTGCTCCCTCGAGCGACTGGCGGATGTGGAGTTGGATAAGGCAGATACATTACTTCACTTCTCATCGCATACTCGAAAAAGGTTCTGCACTTTGGTGAGGTGTTTCGGGGCGTAATGTTCAGGAGGGAAGGTCGTCTAGGCTACGGTGGCTGAGACCCATTCCTCGTGAGACCTTCAACTTTGGTGGCGGCAAGCACACCCACAGCAACTGCTGCCATATAGAAGACATTGATTGGAAATAAATAAACAAAATTAAGCAATGGGAGGCGAGGTAAGTAGCGCAGTCACAATGAAGGCGACGGTTGGGTCGTGGTCATAATAGTTAAATTATACAGTATTAGAATATACAGAGAGCACAAGCACTGAGGTTCTCAGTGGGAGCTTGCTTCTCATGTTTTGCCTTCCTTGTCGAAGCGAAGGCCAAAGGGTTCCGTATATACACCGCGCTTGCGCTTGGTACTGCCTCTGAATGAAGGTGCTGAGGGAATCGTGACACCAGCATCCTGTCCATCATTATGGTGCCATCCAAAATCATGGCTAGTAGGGGGTAATGATGGTGTAGTTGTTTTCGTTTCCAATCGAACTCTCTCCAAACTCCGTTAATCGAATTGAGCACCAGGTCGTTTCTTTGCAATGGCATGGTGTCCACCAGGGGACAAAATGTGGTTCGTAACGTAGATCGAGGGTTGGATTAGTGGTAGTCGCTCCGCTCCTTCTCCCTCAGACCACCAATGCGGTCAATATCAATCGAATAGAACTGCGTGCTGCTCTCCTTCTCATAGGCCGGCAGCTGCTCATCGTGCAGGGGTTCCAGACCGACTGAGGCGTTGTCACCGACACGCACGACAACAACGCGGCCGCTCTTGCGGCGGCCTTGCGCATCCTCCTCTTCAGGGAAAGTAATGTGAATCTCCGGGACATTGTCGGGAGAGTAAGGCGGTGAGTTGGGGTTAGAAAGCATGGGCTGGCCGTCCTTGTAAACAACAACACTCGAGTGCCCGTTGCGGGTCTCGATTGTCAGACGGCGGTGGTTGCCACCTCGCTTGACATCGTGCTGGATGTCGTTGTATCGAGGCAGTGTGTCCTTCTGCATCTGCTTGTTCTGGCGCATGCGCTTGAGCAGGACCAGAGTGGCAGCTAACAGGAGGCCAAAGAAGACAAGGCTGAGAACGGCAATCATCAAGTTGATGGTCTTGTCAGAGCCATCGGCAAAGTCCCGGACGGCAAGATTGCCTCGGGCAACCAGGTTCTGGAAGGACTGCATCTTGTCGAAGAAGGCGACGAAAGGAGTGAGCGATGGCAGCCAAAAGTCAAGACGGGGTTCGATAAAGTAATAATAACGCTATATAATAGCAAAGCGGTGGGATCAGGTCAATTCTGGGGTCATGGTCAGCACTTGTCATCGCACAGCCTTCAATGGATGACCTGGCGATGCCATTGACCGTGCCACATTGGAGCAGACCAGGCCAGGCTCGGCAACATCAGACTCTATTAAAAGGAAGCAATGGAATAGTTGCCCCCGAAATTCCGACGCGGGGCAAGGGATTGAATTCTTCGTTCCACGGCAGCAACGAAGAATGAGAAGAGAGGGAGGATAGGATAGACATACGCAAGGGATGGTGGCTCCAAACAATCGGGATATGGAGTATCGCCTAGTTTCGTCGTCGGATTCGCGGGTGGCTGGGGGTTTAGGGGGTAAGAATGACTGGACGGATCGACTGAAAGAATGAAGTCGAATCCAAGGGCTGCGCAGGGCTGCGAGCACGCGTAAAAAGAGAGTGAGGGAAGGGACGAGAGGGACTCTCAAAAGCCTGTGATGCCGGCGACGATGGACCTGGTGGTGAAGAAGGGAAGAAGGAGAGGAGGAGTCGGTAATAAGAGGAGATGCATCCTTCTTGCATACATACACCCACCTCACACACTGAGCCGCCCGCGAGAGAGCAGCGCACGCACACACCACGCACACCCACTGCTTGCTTGCCTGTTCCAGGGGGCCCAGGGGACCCATCCCACCCCCAGTGCAACGGCCAGTCGAGGCGAAGCGCTGTGATTAGCTGCATCCCCTGACTAACGGCCCCTAGCGAAGCGCCAATTTCGCGATATCTCCATCGCTGCCGAGCTACAGCCAATAGCACCACGAAAGCCTCGACTTTGAGGTGGGTCTCAAATTTGGCAATCAACAGTGTTGGCGTTCTTCACGCTCAAGGGAGCTCTTCTCTCACCAAGTCTCACCACAGGAAAACCCCTGCAGAACGCCAGAAACGTCGCCGCTGCTGCTTGCTACCGGTACTCGACTTCAAGCAGCAGAGAAGCAGGAGGAGCCTGGTCTGTGCACACAAGTCGGCAGTGCAAGTCTGCGAGTTTGAGATGTGTTGATAACATCCTGGTAATTATAGAAGAAGCGTGGGTCCCCCGCCGCCATCTCGTCTTGTCTTGATAAGCCAATCCTCTACAACCAGACAGGATGAAACGGGGCTTTTACTTGTGGCTGTCGCTGAGCCTCCTCACTTCCTAGCTACCTACAAAGCAGCCAAGCTGCCTTCGTGAACGTTCATCGACCCCAGACTTTGGGGGTCCATGTGCCTGCCAAACCTGCAGGCTATATAAAGACCAGTTATGTGGAGTTATCACCATCCTTTCTTGCTCGGGAAGAAGCTAATTTCTTATCGATGCGATTCAAGATCCTGCAACACAACTGAGGGCGACTTTTTAGGCCACTGTTTTGGTGCAAGTCGCCCGAATTACACGACCCATGTCTTCTATTTCCTAGAAATCCTCGTCTAAGTGGACGGGCGTTTCATATAATAGAGCCTAAAACTCTAATCCGTTGCATTGGTTCTATACTCTCTGGCTTTCTGGAGATCTCCATGTTTCTACTACTCGGAATTATGATTTTGCCTCAGATTTCAGCTAGGTCTACTCGAGCTTGCTTAGTTGATGGCAGTGTTGTGGACTGACGGCTCCTGTCAGCATGACCTGAGGCTCTAGAGAGGGGCAAGCTCCTTCGCAGGATCACAGATGTGGCTGACAACCCAGCCTTTTGACCACAGTCATTATATACCGAAAGCCATTTGCTTTTGGAGAGGAAACAGGCGACGTCTAAGTCACAATCTTCTGCTTTCCTTTTCGTGCTATTTAGTTGTGGCTACCCAAGTAGAAGCAGAGCAGGTCTCAGCGTATTACCTGAGCTCTCCCAAGAGCCAAGATCTTGACACCGTACAAGATACAGCACATTTTTATCATCATGAGATCCAAGTTCAAGCTCGTGACTGGCTCATTTCACCGAGCAATGTCATGGCACTGCCTTTGCAAATGACGGTGGTATTCTAGCGATACCTTGAGGAACGGCTCTGGTCTATGCAGCCTTGTCTAATACTCTCACTTAAGAGGCTCCTGCGTGACCTAGCAGCCTCACAAATGCCTTCAAAAGCCGAGTGCAAACGGTCTCGCCCCTTCATTTGACTTGACAGGTTGAACCTCATGGTCGTGGGCAGCCTGCTGCGTTAGTGGCATGGCTGCCTATAGTCCTCTTCTGCTGCTGCCTCCAATGGCGAAGAAGCCGGCATCAACGCAAAGAGCGGTGAGACTATATCTTATCTGCCAATGGAGTCGAGGGTGAGTCCTGGCAGCGTGACGATTTGTATGGGCAAAGATTTGCGCCCGGTTGACTACGAAGTATGCCGCTTCAACCCTTTCCAAGACCAGGTACGAAGGAATACCTCGTCGACCGGCTTCCGTCGTGGCTTCTCCTGCTTTCAACTCTTCTTGTCAGGGGCTTGGATGGGGCTGGTGTATCACGCCAGCGAAACTAACCAAGCTACGCGGGGCTTCAAGTATCGCAAACCCTCTCGGTCTGACGCTGGGCCCTTGTGTCTAACTGCAGAGAACCATACAGAAGGCCGCCCAGGTCATACAGAACTCGGTTCATGGAAGCTGCCTTGGCCGTCAGGCAATGCGGGCGGCCACCTTGCATGAGGCTAGGGCCTCCGACGATATCAGTGGAGGCAATCTCGATTGTCCTCCGAGCAATAGGCGAAGCACGTAGCAGCGTTGAGATCTCGGGCCTGTTGGGCCAACACAGAAGCCTACGCAGACTCGCACAACAGGCATACACTTAGCAATATTGCTCCTCATATGGATTCTTCACATGGTGAGTCTCTGTTCAAAGTGTAATCTATCACTTCAAAAGCCGACCGATGGTAGGACGGCTCCAGTTCCGTAGCCGGGAGTTGACATACAAAAGAACATTCATATTACAGAATTTGAGATACCGCCATACTCCCTGTCACTTAGACGAGGCCGTCACTTTGCCAGCCTGATCCGCGTGACGTAACTTTCGTGGGGAGGGCTTTGATCTCATGAAGATTCCGCGAGGTGCTATCATTGGATGATTAGATCGAGGGGTTGAGAGACATGCTCCCACAGGGCACGGGATGCTTCTCATTAGCGCAAGGTCTGCTTGTCTCTCTGGACAGCCAGTCTGAGTCCACGAGGCTCTACCAAAAGCTAACTCTTTCGCTTCGTCTCTGCGATTTCGGCTGGAGGAAGCCCAGGAATTGATATCTGTTGTGACACACGACCCGTTGTTCTAGTTCGGGATTGGCAGTGGCTAGGATGCTGCGTTTCTGACCGGGCAAAACATCCTGCACTTCTGCTTTGCCCTGCCATGTCATGCATTCCGATGCCTGCCTCAGAGGCAACCTCACCGATACTAGACAACTCTTCGTCTGTCAAGAGGCTTCAACCCTTCTTGCAGATCTTTTTCAAGGGTTCTCAGAGCACCAGCCAATGGGCGTTGAGTGTCCCGATTGAGGGAGCAGCAGTGCTGGGATGAGGAGGAGAGGAGCCACAACGTCCCTAAGAAATTGATATCATTTACATGCCATTGATCCGTGTATTACTCTACCGCAATAGAAAGGTGCGGCTTGTTCTCCCTCCACAGGGAATACTTCGAGCCCAGACTCCCAGACTCGCAGACTCGCCAGAGTCCAGCCCTGTCGTTGTGCAGCCCACCTTTTCGTCCCTTAGATGCGTGGGGCCGTCTTTGCTTCTGAAACATTGCCACAGGCTAGCTGTCCAAGCTCTCCTTGGCCCACGATGCACCGCAGAGCGCTAGACTTGAAAGGCCATCTGAAGTCCAAGAGGTAAAAAAGCTACAGTATGTACAGGCGACAGACACGAGGCACACGAGAGCTTCTGCGGGGCACGTACAGTAGCAGCAGCTGAGCCTCTACAACGCCTTTGCCCCTCAGCCGCCAGACGGCGAAATGTAACGCACAGGATTTGCCAACGAACAATACGTCTACGGCAGATTATAGGTTGGTCTGCTCGACTGAGGGGTTCCTCTGGATTCGGGGCAGCAAGTGAGTGGCCAGACTCACCGTGGAGGCGCCACGATTGGGGATGTGGAGTCGCCGTGTTACAGCTTCTCACATGTGTTTGGGGCAAAATTGACGGTTCTAGCGGGAGATTCCTTCATGGATGAGAGACAGAGTTGAGATAACACACTGAGCCAAGAGCGCCATCCGATGTAGATGTACGGGGGAGCAGCCAGAGGTGCACACAACAGACAGCAAAGTCCAAGTAGCCCATCGAGCCCATATCAGCGACCAAGAAGCGGCAAGGCGGGGCTCAAGTATGGTCGGATATTGTGGTGCATTCCATGCAAAGATGACAGGCTCGATTTCGTTGCGTGGCTTCGTTCCTGAACTGGCTGGACCCAATTTGTCCATCTGTCCTCCCCTTTCGATATCGTCCTCCGTTGGTTCAAGCCGCTGCCCACTAACATGACCTACATTGTAGTAATTATCCTTTGGTCTCCCTTGCACCGCCGCGAGATGAAGCCTCATCTGGCAGACTCTCCACCAAAGCCTCCTGTCGGGGCTACTTACCTGGCTGCAGTCCATACTACGCATGGAAAGAACCCAAAACCCCTGTCTGGATGCCAATCGCGCGAAGGGGTGCCAATGAGTGATGGCGACATGTCGTCCACCTCAGTGTCTTCCATACCACCCATTATATTGACCCGCAGCCACTCGGGCAATAAGAAAAGCCCCCCATGCCGCCGCCAAATGGGCGCTCGATAGCTTTTGAAGCCCCCCCTTGTAGTCGAGTATATACTATCTACCGGTCAAAGTCATATATGTCTTAATATGGCCCTGTACGTCTGCACTATTGCGTTATCTGGCGCCAGGGTCTGGATACTGCGCTGCGGTGATGTGCAGAATGACTTAGCAAACAGTACTCCCATTGCTTGACTGTAATTAGTAGATGTAGGCAAACAGCTCGCACAGAAGGAGGCACAAGACAGACGAAGGACCTGCCACTGCATCGGGGCTGGCTACCTCGTGCATTGCCAGGGGCGCTCGTTGCGATACATGGCACATGCCATCGGCCTGTGGTCTACTATGTGACTATCTGCCTGCCTTTGTGACCCGAAACAGACTCCCTACTAGTAGGTCTGTGGCAGCGGCAGAGTCTACAACAGGCGCAGCACGAGAGGGTTTCGTCAGTCGTGATGGGGACGCCGGTGTTGTAGTACACAACAGGTGCCCACCTACAATTAAAAACTGACGCCCGCCCTCCCTTTTCGCGTGAGGCCCAATGTTGCTCTTTTGCCCTTTTCCCCTTGGGTTACCCTTTGCCAGAAGGGATAGAGAGGAGAGCCTGACCAATATTTTCGGCATTGCCTTACATACATGCACTTTCACACATACGCTACTTTACATTACATACATGCCTGCCCGCCCTGCACTGCACGTTAGTTACCAAGGTGGGAAGAAGCTCTCTACCTTGCCTCATTAGCTTCGAGCAATCTTCGAAAGTACAAAACTGCTAGCCATTTCCCTTCCCGTCCCGCTTCTTCTGCTCTCGTTCTTGGGATTCCCGTTGTTGCTTGTTGCTTGCTTGCTGCTGCTGTTGCTGCCACTACCACCACTGCGACTGCCTACTGCCTGCATATAAAGACACACATATATACTTACATACGCCAAGCTTGTTTGTATATTCTGTCTATCTCGAGCAACTGCATCTGTCTTTTCCTGCCGTCCTTACCCGAAGCAGCATATCAGCTTTCTTTTTTCAAGAACAAGAACGAACTAAGCCGGGATTTGCTGTGTCGGCTATCAAAGCATCACACGGAGAAGCAACCACAGCAAGAAAAGGAACAACCACACACCCTTCGATCCTCTCTTTTGGACGAATAGGTCTTGGGCAGATCCTCGGGACGAGCTAAGGCTGCGGATCAGCACGCCCACGGTACGCCGACATTTTGCATGGGATACAATTCGATACAATACGACTCTGCCTGTACTCTACCCCAGGCTTCGCCTCTGGCCCCTCCATCGAAATCCAAGTCACCCATAAGCTCTCTCCCAGACCGGATCAGACACCAATCTTGTCGACGAGAGGAACCTGGCACCTATCAAGCTTCCTCTTACGAAGGAAGCCGTTTGTTTGTTGGAAGAGTGAAGCCGAAGATAAGAAAAGGTCGAATAACAAGAAGGGACGACAAGCGCGCGGACAACGAAACACTCGGATCTGTGCCTTTGTCTAACTAAGCTCGCCTCCTGAGCCCTGCACGCCCGGCCAACGACCGAAAACTGGCAGTTTCAGAGCTGCGCGTACGAGGCACACGACCTGAACCCCTCGAAGGAGTCTCTTTCCGGAGCGACATCGCCATCGAGTTGCGCAGCCGTGTTGAAGCTGTACATCACTACCGCAACGACGCACGAGGCAAGACGAGGCACCGTGCTCTAATTGCCCGGTCTCTACCTTGAGCCATCCTCGCCCTGCCGCTATCATTCGCGTGCGTGTCGTGTGCAACGTGTAAGTCGGCGGAGTTCTCTGTCTGGCCTGCACGCACCGCGCTCGACTTACAAGCAACGGGGCACCCCGCAAAAGTACCCGTAAGTACCGATCCTTTTCTTCTCCCGTGCGCCCCCATCGCTCCGCGATACCATGAGGCCTGGTGCACGCCCTCTGCCATAGTGTCTATCTGCCCATGTCTTGCAAAACAGGCAAACAGACAGACAGACTTAGACTCATCAGCGACCCAAAAGGTACTGCACAGAAAGAGAGGCAGGGTGGTCCACCAAGCGGTGCCCTTTTTTTTTTTCTTCGGGCGCTGAACCGACCGTGCTGGCTGACCACTGAGCCATCCGAAAGGTGTCGCTCCGTGCCAGCCCCAGTTCCCAGTTCCCTTAGGGTCTTAGACCAGGCCCATCCCGGTCCCTGGTCGACTCAATCGACTCCCGGGCCCCCCCTTCCCACCCCCCTCCACTCGCTGGGCTACCAATAGCCTTTGCTTGTTGGTCTCTGCCTTACCTCACTTGGGTCGTCGTCCTACCAGCATTCTTTTGCTGGCTGCATTTTCCTGGCGCGCAGTGGTACCTGTAGTACTCTGTTGTGGACTAACTAACGTGTTCAAACCAGACCTGGCCCTGCCCTGACCTGGCCTGACTCGACTTGACCTGGTCCAGGCTGTTGTTAATAAGGTGGCACCTATCTTAGCTTATCCCAGGCTAAGGGAGCTCTAAACTTGTCTTCAGATTGGATCAGCCCAATCGCACCTGCCAGAGCCAGACAACCTTACCTTGGGGGAATTGGGAACTAACACCCCCCCCCCTCTCCGCGACCAACCTAAACTTTACCGTCCTTGCCTCAATTGTTATTGCTGCAGAGTACATCCCCATCAAACATTCACCCATCTGCGGCTTGTCTCTGTCTCTCGCTCTCTCGACTTTTACACACAGACATCCCTCCATACCAGCAATCCTCTTACCTGACCTGACCTTACCTTCCCTAACCTTCCAATACGGTATTCCTTCTCCCTACCCTCCTTTTTTCCTCCCTTTCCTTGCAACCCTCGACGATTTCGCTCTGCTCTCGTATCGCTGCGCTACCGACTCTACTCGACGACAGCCTGCTCTGCTCTCTGGTTGCATGCAGATGACGGAAAGGGAACAACCATATACCTACTCCTGAATAACGGTCGGTTCTTTTTCTTATTCCTGTAAGATATTATCATTATCGCCTTGTCTGGTCACCCCCAGCACCGAGCACCCAACACCCAGCACACTCTCCACCTGCTGTTAGTCTCTACCGACTCTAGCAGCAAGCAGCAAGCACCTAGCACCGGCACCGGCACCAGGTCCCACGTCCAGGTCCAAGACCCCAAGACGGGCTGCATCTGCCTTGGCCCCAGTCACTCTGCATAATCCTCCTTTCCCTTGGCGCACCGTCCGGCCCCTTCGATGGTCCTTTTTGGTCCATAGCAAAGCAAGCAAAAAAATACCCCTACCATTAGGAGCGGCGTGTGGTGAGTAAAGGACTTGCATTGCAGCCAGCTGGTCGTCAGCTTCAATCTTTTCCCAACTCGACACATCTTCTCCTGGGTCGACATTGCTGCTATCGCCGCGACGACTCTTCACCCTGTTTTAAAGGGAGAAGAAATAAGCGATACCGACACCAGACAGAAAAAGGTGTGGGTGTGTGTGGTGCTGCGTCCACTCATGTTAGACGTGCTCTCCTCCTCGCTGCCATCATCCATCATCAGCCTTACATACTAAACTGCACAATACCTCCACCACGCAGTAGTGCCGCCTGCCTGCCTGCCTACCTGTCTGCCTCAACCCCATCCCCAGCCCGTCCCCCGTTGTCATACCATTTCCCCCGGCGCCCACAGACTTCCCCGACGCTGACGCTGACTTTTCGACTTGTTTGACAGTCCTATAGATCCGGCGAAATCGACTCTGTCACATAAATTTCGGTCTACTATAGAAGATTCTTCTGGGCACAGCGACGCCTCCCAAGCGATCCTTCCCCAAAGACCCACATACATAGCGAGTCCCCAGCCTAAGCAGGTCTACCCAGCATTTTTCTGCCGTTGACACTGCACCAAATCTCTCTTCAGAAGAGCGAATACGATACACAAAGTTCTTCTATGACATCGGCCTCTACGCAGAGACCTGCCGCCGCCATGACGACTGCTGTAAGCCTCACCCTATAGTATTCTCCTTATTTAGATCAAGGACGCTCTGTCGCGCAAATGGACCCGCTTGCAGGTCGCGTGTGTCGCAACTGCTGAACGGGCAGATGTCTTCACAGCCTTATGTGGCATTTTCCAGTCCTGTGGGGATGTTGTTATACGCATTTCTGCTTCAGACCTCTTTGGACATCATGCTGACCAGACAATCTGACAGGCAAGGGCAAGTCGTTTCCCCAATCTGACGATGGGCAACGGAACTGGCGACAAGGCATCCCAATCCCTCGGAACGTCCTTCCCGAGCTCGAGCTGGCAATCAGGTGGAGGAATATGGGGAAATGGTCCTATCGGGTCGAACAGCTTCAGCAAGAGAGAGACATCGGCATCTCGAGGTTCGTGCAATGAACAGGGAAGACATGGCTATTGACTTCAGGAGCTGACATTGATGATAGCATCTGACGAGTCCTTCAACGGTGCCTCTGGCATAAGCCAACTAGCTGCACAGTCCGAAGCAGACTCGTGGGTACGACCTGGACCTTGGAACACAGAGAATCCTTCAAATGGCAACACATCGGGCAGCACCTCACCAACCCGTAGGAGAGACGGCCAGCAGTCGATTCATGAGATCTCGAACACTTCACCTTACTTCACAACCCGCACGGCTGCGATTGGTCAAGGTCCAGGATTTGGAAACCGGCCTAAGCAGAACACCTCGTTAGATCCTTCCACGGGCGCTTTTAAACAGGGGCTGAATGGCATTGCCGACGACAAGGAGAGTTTCCATGCTTTCCAAGTGCCGGGCTTCAATACCTTCAAGCGTCCTTCCCAGGATGCAGGCTACCTCAATGTTGGCGGATCTCCCAACCTTCCTCATTCGCGACCCTCTGAGACCGACAAGTTTGAAGAGAGCGGCAATGCCTATGGTTATCAAGGCACTCAATCTCATCGGCCTCAGCTCGCGGGTCCTTCAAACTCATTCCCACGTACTAACTCCTCGTACAGCGTCAATCAGTCGCATGTTAACGAAGAGGAACTTCGCGAGAAGCTGAGGAGGAGCCTAACCCTGGAGGAGTCATCCGAGCAAATCACGAATGGGTTATACTCAACCTCGTCTCAGCCCTTCCAGTTTAACCCGGGCTCGCAACCCTGGGAGACATCGATTGGTGGTGGTTCCAAGGTGTACGGTGGATACCAGCAACAAGACCCGTACGCGGAGTCGTTGGCACCTCCTTATCTCTCAAATGTGCACCGGCGGGGCCCATCAGTATCGCGTGAGTCGCCCGCCAGCAGCGTATACCGTCAACCACTTCAAAGCCCTACCAAGAGCTACGGTGGAACACCTCCGGCCGATGCTTGGAGTCGGCCCGGATCTCGAGACCCCAGGATGACCTCAGAAACGGACCGCAGGACACCAGGCCAACCATTCCTGCAGCAGCCCGCTTACTATCCGCCTCCTTACTACAACCCGAACTTCCCTAGTCAATATCCCCCACAGCTCTTTGACCCATACACTGGCCATCCTACCTTCAGGCCGCCCATGCCGATGCCAAACTATGGGCTGCCCGTAAACCCATACCTACCCGGTGGCGTTCCCATCCGTCCTGGAAAAGACAGGGACCCTGGACAAGGGGTGCGAAGCATGCTTCTTGAGGAGTTCCGATCAAGCTCGAAGTCCAACAAGCGCTACGAGCTGAAGGTTTGATGCTGCCATCTCTAATTGTCTCCGTTGCAGTAAGCTAACATATATCCAGGATATCTACAATCATGTCGTCGAGTTCAGTGGAGACCAGCACGGGTCTCGTTTTATCCAGCAAAAACTCGAAACTGCCAATAGCGATGAGAAGGATCAGGTCTTCCGGGAGATAGAGCCGAATGCCGTGCAGCTCATGAAGGATGTATTTGGCAACTATGTCATCCAGAAATTTTTCGAGCACGGCAACCAAGTTCAGAAGAAGGTGCTTGCAGCACAGATGAAGGGCAAGGTTGTTGATTTGTCCACACAGATGTATGCCTGCAGAGTTGTCCAGAAGGTATGTCGATTGTAACAGACTGTGAGTAACGGACACTAATCATATAACAGGCCCTGGAGCATGTTCTTGTCGAGCAACAGGCCGAACTAGTCAAGGAACTAGAACCTGAGATCCTGCGAATTGTCAAGGATCAAAACGGCAACCACGTTGTCCAGAAGATCATTGAACTTGTTCCCCGCCAATACATCGACTTCATCATGGATGCATTCCGGGGTCAAGTCAGCGGCTTGGCATCTCACAGTTATGGTTGCCGAGTGGTCCAACGTATGCTTGAGTATGGTTCAGAGGCAGACAAGAATACTATCATGGAGGAGCTACATGCCTGCTCCCAGGTCCTGATTACTGACCAATACGGAAACTATGTCACTCAACATGTGATCCAGCATGGCAAACCCGAAGACCGATCAAAGATGATCCGCATCGTCATCAGTCAATTAGTGACCCTATCAAAGCACAAGTTCGCATCCAATGTTGTGGAGAAATGTATAGAATATGGAACTCAGGACGAGCGACGGGCCATTCGCGATGAGCTAACTACCATTGGGAGCGACGGTACGAGCCCCTTGCAACTCATGATGAAGGATCAATATGGCAACTACGTCATCCGTAAGTATTTACTGTGCTGTCGACTGATGTGCCGAAGCTGACCTTGCCAGAAAAACTCCTTAGCCAGTTGGAAGGTGAAGAGCGGGAGGCCTTCGTTGAGGAGATGAAGCCACAATTCACCTCCTTGAAGAAGGTCAGCACTGGTCGCCAGATTGCAGCGATTGACAGATTGATGTCAGCCGTTTCTTCGCCTACTCCCGGCAAGCCTGCCAGTCTCAGCGGGAGCGTCAACGGCAGTGTCAACGGCAGCGTCTCCGGCGCGGCTCCTGCCTCGCCGGGGTTGCAGGTAGAGGTCAACTCGGCTGCCCCTACACCTGTCTTGACGATGGAGCCGAACAGCCCTCAAAGCAGCAGCCCCCCAAGCACTAATGCTAGTGCTGTCGAGGACACGGCTGAGGAACCCATAAACAACAAGGAGTCTGCTAATGCAGCTGATCCCAAGGTTCGCGTGGATGATATTGAGGCTTAACCATGTCCTTCACTCCAACAAACATGGGTTCGATAATCAAAGACGATTTTGTTCAACCTCGGGCGGTTCCAAATTGAATCTGCAAACTCTTGTTCAAATACTGGTATTACGACGATTATGACTTATAACCTCTCCAGGACCTTGGCAATGCCTCTATGCACTGGGCTTAGCAGAGAACCTGACTCTTCGGATAGGGCTTCTCGGCTAGCCTTCTTCTGATCATAGCTTTACATTCTGGCCCCTGGCCATTGAACATTTCACTTTCTTCTCATACCTTCCGACATACTATATTCCGATACATGTCTAAATAATGGGCTTTGGCAAGCACACCTTCAGGAGAGTCGGGTCTGCATACACGCCGCATCTTGATATGAAAACAAAAGAGGGGCGAGAATAGCTCCGGACCGAAAACAAAAGGGAGAGGCAACATGGGTTTCGCTTCATGTGTGTTATCTTCTTCGCGCACCACTTATTTTGGCTTCTTTCCCATATGGCTGGAAATCTGGTGCCTTCGTTGTGCTTGAACATTTACGAGAGATATTTGAGGCGGTAATATTAGGGTTCAAGGTCAATCGGAGCTGCAGGGGACCGGATGGGTTGGCAAACGGCATTCGGGTTGTTCCACAGGGGTGAAGGCGGAAAGGATGGGCATTCAAGGACTCGGTTTCAGGGGACAAATACGGCGCTTCTTGATTTATCTGTAACTCGTTTTATCGACACAAAGGCGCAAAGTTTGCCAAAGCTTATACCTGGCTGGATAGATAACTAGATCTATTCAATAGAAGCATTCACAACACCACCTCTTGAACTGTTGGCTCTGGCAATGAGAATGTGCAAATTCTAGGACATTGATTAAACGCATATTCGGTAATAAACTCTTGAAAATGGTAAGGGTATAGACAAATCAGGTTCTTCAAGTAAACCATGAATAGAATCGTTAGGGTATCAGAAACTCCATAAAGACTTGCAAACAAGACACTAATCATCACCCATCCAGCCGCGGACTAACCCCTTTCCCCCGTTGCATGCTAAGCACCGCCAACACCACCACCACCACCATCACCACCACCACCGTTGGCCGCAATGCCCTTCCCAACACCGGTTGCCCTCATCTCTCCGCCCACCTGGTCCGCCCAGGCATCGATCTGGTCCCAGTCCCGCAAGTCCTGGAATGTCTTCTTGTCGTCCCGGGCCACGAGCCACAGGAAGGGCACCACGAACCACGGCGCGTCGGCCCGCTCGAAGCGCCCCCGGAACAGCGCGTGGCCCCTCAGCGTGGCCTCGCCGACGAGGTGCGCCCGCAGGGACTTGGCCATGGCCGCCTCCTCGTCGCGGCGCTTGGTCTCGTCGCGCGGCATGCCGACGCTAAAGGCCCACAGCGGTGGGGGCGGGGGCGGGGGGCGGACCCCCGGGGTGGTGCCGGTGCCAGAGAGGTAGGCGCCGTTCCGCGCCATGAAGCGCCGCCCGGGCCCGAGCCACCGGCCGGCGTGGATGGCGCTGCCGACGACGACCGCGGCGTACTGCTGCTGCTGCTGCGCGAGTGGCCGGACGGCGTCGACGGGCTGGCAGTCCACCACCGTGGAAGGTGGGGGGAATTGTGCTGCGAGACGCGTGGCGATGCGCTCTGCGATCTCCCGGGTTGAGCCGTGAGAGGAGGCGTATGCGACCAGGATGGAGGAGGACATGATTTTTTTTCTTCTTTTTTTTTCAAGCCTTTTGAAGTGCGACGGTGGTTATATTAGGAATACCCAAGTCGGGATCATACGTCGTCGTCGTTGTGTTTGTGTGTCGTGAGATGGCGGCTGGACTTGCTTGCCGCCGTGGTGATGGCCTTGACCTTGTTTGTCGGGTGGTAGTTGTCTCGACAGAAGAGGAGGATGAAGCCGAATGTGAAGAGGTTGACGATCAGCCAGAAGACGAGGGAGAGGGACAGCAGCAGCGTCATCGTGGTTGCTGCCATTGCGTCCCTTGATATGCTACTACTGGTATCGAACCTCCAGGGACTTTGGGGGGAATGTCACATCATGGGTACCGAGACGGGTGATGCTCTTCAGTGTCTCTCTTGCAATAGTTTACTGAGTGGCTTCAGGCTTCAGAGGCCAAGCAACGCCATGATGTGTTGCGGGTCGCCACTTGACGAGGCAGGTCGCGCAAAATGCGAGCAATGCGAAGAGGGTGACGAGATCGTAGAGGTGATGGAGGCCCTCTAGTGAGAGATGGCGAGGTTATAGCTAAAGAGGCGTAGAGGCACAGAGGCCACATGTCAGAAATGCAGGCAGGGCCACCGCCCGTGTCATGCGCCTGGCCGAGTTGGTGGGCGGCATGGCAAGCACCGGTGGCCTGATGCAATCCGTCTAGTCCAGGTAGTATTTGGAGAGATCTGGATGGGTGGGCGGGTGTGCTGACGATAAATTGAGTGCATGATAGCTGTGCCTTTTCAGGTATGGCTCAACGGCTTGATGGGTAGGATCAGTGCAACTGGCGCTACAACATCAAAGTAAAGTCTGGGGGAAATTTTAGACAAGACACACACTTGACCTGAGAGAAGGATATGTGAAGAGTACACTACGCTGAGAGTCGAAGATAATATATTTATTATGTTATAGTCGTCGTTATCCAAATGGGACCAAGTATCTATAGTAACAATTATATCATGATATCATCTTGTGACACTTGACTTCCAGCACCTATTTCTACATACCGTAGCTGTCAATTAACGCCTTCCCAGGTACTATTGGCTACCGTCACTAAAACTGGGTACTATACTGCTAGGGCCAGGGGTCTGAACTGCTGGGCCCGATGCCGCCCGCCACGTGCTCCACTCTCGACTGCAATTGCCGGGGGACACAACGCCAACTGTCGGCTCAAATTTCGTGCGGCATTGCATCAACACTCACTTCACTTCACTTTTATGTCCCGCACTGCGATATTGATATTATACGTAGCTCTTGCTCTCCTCGCCACAAAGCGCATCTCTATGGACTGACAAGCTGCGTCGTCTATACGAATCTCTATCCACCATGTCGACCGTCAGGTTGACTTTTCTCTATCCGCAGCTGTTTCGCTCCGCCCGAGTTGGCGAGTCCGCAGCTGCTGCCCATGCAGCTGTGAGAGCTCGTGCCCCCAGAGCTGCGTCTTCCGCATCGCGGCCTCGTCGCCAACGTGCAGCGCCTTTTTCGACAACATCCTCAGCCAAGAAGTCAGCCTTTGCTCCACGCGTCGGCAAGGCGGTAGAACCAAGGCCTCTTGGCGACACGCAAGCCGCGCCCGCTCTTGAGGCGCCCGGAAAGGTCGACGACGCCGCCCCACCTGCATCGAGCGAGTCCCCAGCCGCAGAAGAGACAAGGGAGAGCACTCCGGAGCAGAAGAAAGATGCCGCGCAGAAGCTAGACCCGGCCGTCGAACCGAAGAAGGAGACGCTGAGCTTACCGGGCGAGTCGTCCAAGGACAAGGCCAAGGACGAGGACAAGGCAAAGGAGCAGGACAAAGACAAGGAGGATGCGGCAACCCAAGACGCGAGCGGCAAGAAGAAGGGCGGCGGCAGCGGGCCCATGGACGCGATCCTGCACCTGGAGCCGCCCGAGTCCAAGGAGCACAAGCCGCCGCACCTGACGCCGCCGCCCTACGTGCATCACTTCGACAGCTACTCGCTGGTCAAGCAGCTCGAGGTGGGCGGCTACACGCAGGACCAGGCCATCACGGCCATGAAGGCGGTGCGCGCCATCCTCGCGCAGAACCTCGACGTCGCCCAGGACAGCCTCGTCAGCAAGAGCGACGTCGAGAACGAGACGTACCTGTTCCGCGCCGCCTGCTCCGAGCTCAGCACCGAGATCAAGAACAGCAGCCGCGTCGCCGACGAGCAGCTGCGCCAGCAGCGCACGCTGCTGCAGCACGAGGTCGACATCTTGACCCAGACCCTGAACCAGGAGCTGCTGACCCTCAACGATAACGTCAGGGGCATGTTCAATGACCGCAAGATGGCGGTGCGGGAGGAGCAGAAGGCTGCTGAGAGTGCGGTAAGCTCTTCGTCTCCACCGGGGTTTTCACTCAGCGAGACATGGTGCTAATAGTCATAGATTCAACAAATCAACTACAAGATCAGCGTCATCCTCAACAGTGACTCGAGATCAGAAATTGAGGGTGTTCGATGGGTACTCATCAGGCGATCGGTCTTGGGAATTATATTCATGGCCATCCTTACCCTGGGCACCCTGCGTTACTCTAGCTATCTGGGGCATGAGAGGCAGAAGGAGGCCGAACAGAAGGCCAAGGAGGCAGAGACACTCCGCATGAATGCAGGGAGACACGATCAGAGCTCGGCGCCAGACGCGGCCGAGATCCTCGCGGCGAATTGAAAAACGTACTTAGGATATAGACAGATACCCAGGGACACACATACTATAGATATACAAATGTAACAATACCTATTGCATGCTGAGCCGTCCATCGCCGTCTGTTCCCCTTCTTTTATGCGCATGGCCATTCAAGAGCTGTACGGAATTGGATCCAGACATCACCTCCCACAGGAGCAATGCCGTCCCCTAGGTCGGAGGTGTTTGGTCATGATGACATTCACTGTACGATCACTAGCAAGTTTACTTGACCAACATGGCTTAAATTCCGTTGTTTATTCTTCACTAATTCTAGGCGGCTTGGGCTCCTCAGCTCCCAAAGTTCATCTTCAGCGCAATAGTCGGTTGTCCGCCGCTTGCCCCCGTGTCCGTCTCCGTGACCCCGGTCTGCCGGCCCGACTTGATGACCTCTTCCATGAAGGCCTTCTGGCCCTCGCTCATGCCGGCCACAATGCCCCTGAAGGAAGCCTGGTCTACAGACGCCATCTCCAGGAGCCGGGCACTGGTCTCCCGATAAACGTTACCCTCGGCGCCCTCGCTGGCAGCGCGCGACAGAAGGGTTGGCACGACGAGTGCCATTGCAATGGCGACGTGGTCCTTGGACACCGTCGCTACGTACTGCGACAGCGTCAGAGAGACGAGGCTCCGAGCACGCTCTGGATCCTCTGGCTCTGTGTTGCTGACGAACGAAAGCAGCCGCGGCAGCAAGTAGCGGGCTATCGACTCGTCCGCGGGAGTGGGTGATGACTGAAGCAGCAGCGACCTGATGCAATTCGCAGCGATCTTAGCAGTCTGTGCAGTCTTGTCAGCTCCTTGATGCCCTCACGTATAAGAATTTGATTTCACTTACCATACGATCCGTGAGACAGTCGACCACCTCTTCAAGGTACCGCGCCACCAGGGGATCATTCGCCGGCAACTGATTCTGCCCGCTAGTGAAGAGAATAGTGCTGGCCAAAAGGCTGTTCTTGACGTTTTGCAGGGATGTCGCTTCCTCTCGCTTTTGCGCGTGTAGATAGATGGACAAGAATCTGCGTAGGCATCCCTGTAGTTGCACATCGGTGCTGCCATCACCTGGTTTTCTTGTTCTTGTCATCGTGATGATGAACCGTTTTAGCGTAGAAAGAGACTGAGGAACTATGACTTCTTGACATGAGGGTGTTGCAAGTATGGTCGCGAATATATGGATGATGCAGGCATGCAGATCTGTCCTGATGATAGAGGGGAACACTTCTGCAGCGTCTACCAACGCATTAAGGGACGTTCGCACCAAGAGTATTGCCTCCTCCGTCAGTACATGTCGCACTGGCTGATTGGCTTCGGTAAGGTTAGGTAGAAGGCCTGAGAGAACAAGGA
This sequence comes from Phaeoacremonium minimum UCRPA7, assembly GCF_000392275.1. Lineage (NCBI taxonomy): Eukaryota > Fungi > Ascomycota > Sordariomycetes > Togniniales > Togniniaceae > Phaeoacremonium > Phaeoacremonium minimum. The sequence continues at coordinate 166,264 of NW_006921062.1, read as the reverse complement.
CGATGATCCGGGTCAGCTCAAATAGCTGTTCAATATCGTCAGACAGCTCGCTGTTGTCAGGCTCTTCAGCTTTCCTTGCTGCCGGATGGGCAACGCATAGGGCCCTGGCAATTTCGACAATCACTCGTTGCACGTCAAGGCCCTCGGTAAGTACCATGCGGTCCAGGATATCCATAGTCTCTGAGAATATCGCTTCTCGGTAGATAGCAAGACCGGAGACACTAGGATGTAATATCTTCTTGAGAGCCTGGAGAATCTCAAGTGTCTGTTCCTGCGTTGCTAGTGAATCGACTTGGCCTGGCTTTGTCGCAAGTGCTTCAAATGCAATGCCGAAAAGGACAAAGAAGAATGCGACTGGCTCATCACGATAATTGATATCGGGTCCTTTGGAGTGACCGTTCGTAGATGGAGCCGTTGGTCCTTTGCCATCCAGTGCTTCGAAGACGAATTCGCTGTCTTGTTCAATCAGGCTTGCAATGGCATCTACAAGTTTGAGCCAAGTGTCTTGGTAGAATCTCAGAAGCGTCTCCCGATTTAGAGCAGCGTAAATTGTGTCGAGACTTCCGGACAATGATGGAGGCCCAAGGGTCATAGAGATGTCCGGCTCGAAGCGTAGGCGGGCGAACTCTCTCAGAGACTCAAGCCACAGTGGTGTTAGCTTCCCAATATGCGGTTTTAGCACATCAAGCAGATATTTCTGCTCTGAGCTGGCAACCTGAAGTTCAGCCCATGCCGCAAAGACTGACATTTTCACCATTACTTGAGCATTTGAGCTCAAGCCCTTGAGGTCTCCGATGCCGACGTTCTCATTGTCTTGTGCAAAGTTCTCAAGAGCACTGACAAGAGTCTTGAGAATTCTGCCCATTCTATCGATATCTGTCACGATTCCGGTGGCAATAAACGCAGCACAGACGTTGACGGCTTCGGAGGCCAACTCTGGAGAGGAGTCCGCGGCAAATGCTGGTGTCAGGGCTGAGCTGATTTGAGCTTGGTATTGCTCAAGAAGCATTGCCTCGTCAAAATCCGGATCAGGACTCTTGCCAAACATTTTAAGGACAGCACCAATGATCTTAAGACCCCAGATACGTTGCTCCAGAACTCCCGAGGTTGAAGCCGAGAATGCCATGCGAACCACATCGGCAATCTTGCCTTGTAGTGCTGTCTGTGCTGGTGATTCTCCATTTGTCATGATATCCTTGTTGGTGAGGAGGAATATGTCATTTAAACAGCCCATGGCGAAGGTTGTTACTTGCCACCTAAGTGGTTCAACATCCGAGCCTGAACCTCCCTCCTTCTCATCTTTAGCAACGCCACCTGCTGCAGCAAAGCCAGCGACTTCCTCATCTTGAAGATCTGGCATATTGCTGACCTTCTTTGTAGAGGCTCGATTATCTTCGACCGCCTTGGGCCGAGTCATTCTTAGAACACCTTGGAAGCGTTGCAACCAGAGCGCCGTGTCCGTCAGGCAGGTCTGCCGCATCCAATTGCGAATGATATTTCGAATCCCATCGTGGCTGGGAACGGTGTCAAGGACAAGCCACAATTGGTCTTCAAAGCCTTGCTCGGCGGCTTCGATAACATCGTAGGGGTTTCTCTTCATGATGTTATAGAGACCGTCTACGGCGGCGTCTCGCAGAGTCGGATGTTCTGAATTGAGGTATTTTTGCAAGAGCCTCACGTAGTCTCCAAAGACCATATAGCCAGGGGCGTACAGAGACAGATGCTCAAGACAATTAAGGCTTGCCCTCTGGACCTCTAGATCTTCTTCTTCTTGGAATTGTCCAACCAGTGTGAAGATCAACTCCCGAGATTTTGTAATGTCTTGTAAGTCAGGGCCAAGAACATTGATCAGGGAATCGACAGAGCGAGTTATCGCTGCAGCGGTAGAAAGCTCCATCTCCAAGTTCATGGAGATCGCAGAAGCTATTTCGGGATTATGGGTGTCTGACACGTAAAGCTGAGCCAGCATCCCCAGCGTACTTGATACATATGGTGAAAAACCAAGGCCGGCGGCGTCAGCTGCTCGAGCAAGGGCTTCAAGTGCCCAGAAGTGCACAGTTGGATGTGGGTCGTTGCACAAAGACATCAAAATGCCCAAGATTGTCTTCAGATGATAGCCAGCAGCCATGCCACCGACCTTAGCTTGGATACAACCCAGGGCCATGGCGCAGCCGGCTCGTGCGCTGGGCTCACGGTTGATGACAATAGTATCGACCAAAAACTTGATCTCGTGGTTCGTGAAGGCGTTGCCACTGGCATTGCAAAGTCGGGCCACCGCGGCGTAGCCAATGCTACGGACATACTGATCTGGATCAAGTACGAAGTTCCTGATCATGTCTTGAAGGAGTTTCTCAACAGCCAGAGCAGTGACGTCGCCAGGCGATGACTGAGTCTCCTTGACGGCAACTCTCAGAGTCAATAAGAGGGCGACTGCAACATTGACGTTGATAGCCGCTTTGCGTGCTGTATCTCTCTGTAAAGAACCAGCGGCCATGAATGTAGCAATTTGCTCTAAAATGCTTTCTTGGACTTTGGCCGGTGTGAGAGGGAAAACAAATGCAAACAGCTGGATGGCCATGTTGACTACCTCAGTTGCTGGTGGGTCTGGAAGTCCGCTTGGGTGATCAGCACCCTCAATGTACAAAAGAGAGGCATCATGCTCAAGTGTGCCACAGACGGGCGACAATAGGAGGTTTTCGATGATGTCCTCCGGCCCATTTTCATCGTTGAAGGATGGTTCAATTGAACTCTCATGTTGGCCAGGTAGGCTCTTGACCTTGAAACCAGATACAAGACCAGTAACGCCAAAGCCTGAATTGTCACCAACGTCCCATATAGTCTCAAATGTGCCAGCCGCATTAGCAATAGCGGCACTGAGCGAACTTGGCGAATAGTTATCCGGGTCAGCGAACAAAGATACGGCTTGGGTGAGCAGATTCGACTGCAGCAAAGCCTCACTACCTCCGGCTGGACTGGTGTTTACCAACTTGATATAACACTGCATCACACGGCGCTGTACCATCATATCAATGTCCTGGAGTTGTAATGCAGGTGCTAGGCGCTCTGAGATGTCATCTGTAGTCTTTTTCCTGGGCAATGTCCTAAGAAACGCAGTGGTGCTTTGTAGCATAGTTGCGATGCGCTTGGAGACGTCGACAGTCAATAGACGACTGTTGAACTGAAGGAAAGCTAGAATGGATCCAAGCGCACACTCTCTGACATGTGCGAGGAAAGATGCTTCTGTGTAGTTGCGAGCAGATGTGTTGTCTTTCGCAAGGGGTTTTGGCAGCGCATTCTTCCACAGCAGCAAAAGTTGTGACAGATGTATCTTGACAAAATTGGGTCCCAGCGACATCAAGCCCCCGATCAACATCCATGCGACTTGTATTTGGGTGCTGGCGACTCGCAGTTCGTTTGTGCTGCTAGATTTGAGCAGGTTTGTCGCCATTGTGAGTACCCTGCTATTGATATCTACTGAGCCGTAAAGGGGCCGCTGCGGACTTGCGCTCAGAGTGGCCGCAAGACCATGAGCAAAGCCGATACATCTGCGAGGAGAATTGCGGCCAGTCCCGAGCAAGCCTAATTCTCTGCTAAGACTGTTCATGCACACGGAAAGACATGGCAAAAGCTGCTGAGGGCATGCCAAAACGAACGTTTTCAAGCAAGCTGAGGCATATACCTGGACGGTATAGCTAGGATGCTGCAAGGCTTGCAAAAGACCATCTCTACAGGACTCTGCAAAGTTGTTTGCTGCAGACCCAAGAGCCGTAATGAGAGAACCTAAGGCACCCATCGCCGCAATAAGAGTGTTCTTTGTCGGTTCAGGGCGCTCTTTGAGTGCCTGGGGGTAGTTCTTGAGGATGTCGTTTATGAGCGCTTTGGCAACGTGAGTCTGCCCAGTCTCTCCCAGGATCTTAGCTCCAACAACATCCTGGAGGATCGTATCTACAATGCGACGGGATATCAAAAGGCGATACCGATTGTTTGTGATGCTCGAATGGCCAAGGATATCCAAGGTCAAGTTTTCGACGATCCTGAGGTAGTTAATTTCGATGATTTTCTCCCCTAGGCGCTGCAGCAGTCTACTATAGCAGACCCCTAACGCGGCTCTAGCTTTGTTCGAAGTTGACATGCGAACATATTGGGTGGACAACACTTTCAGAATATCTGTAAGTGATAGCGCAAGATCTTGCCTCCTCGATGTTGGAGCCGGGCTCTCCGATCTAGGCGGAAGCTCATCTTCATCTTGTAAGGCTCCTGGCTGTGTCGACATACGTTTCGCTGCTTTCGACTTGACCCTCTTCAGCGCTGGCAGCTCGCTCACAGCAGTCTCAGAGTAGCCTCGATGGGCAGCCTCAGCCAGGCAGTCAGCGGCAGCATGTCGGGCTTGCTGGGAAGCAAGTTCGAATGCCTTGAAGATAGTCGACTGCAACTTCTCAAAGTCGCTCGAATTCTTGAAGTACGACGTATGTCGAACAAGAGCCTTCAAACAGCGGCATGCAGCCACCACCACCAAAGATCCCTTGTCAGAGGATGCGTGGCTCCGTGCTTGTTTCCAAATATCACGGGCGATGTTCTCGTCCAAGCTGCCTTCCACCATCTTGGCTATCTTGCTCAGAGCTATAAGGACAGCCGCGCGCATGCCCGCATTGTTCCCCGAGTTCTTCAGAAGCTTGACCAATGTCGAGCATGCTAGCTGATGCAAGCCGATGGCACTATCGCCTGCGGCCCCGTATACATCACCCAAGCACACGACCGCCGCATGCTTCGTCCGTGTCTCGCCATCGCCTTTGGACTTGCCGCTGGACGCAAGTGTGACAAGATCATTGATTGTCTCGAATAGCAATTTCCTGTCTCCGCGTTCGAAGATGTGTGCTAGGCATTTCCCCAGGTTGTTGCGTATGACCCGCGTCGGCGCAGGAGTGGTCAGATTGATGATCTGGAAGACCTCCTTCTTCAGGTAGAATTGCTGCGCTGTGCAGTCGTCTGCAGAGAGGGACAAGACATGCTTGCTAAACGTCGATACGAAGGTCAATAGGAACAAGTCTTGCTGTTCGGCGGGGAGCGACTGTAGCTTGGAGAGCTCGAGCTCTGGGTTCGTGCTTCGAGGAGATGCCGCTGACGCTGCCACAGCTGGGGGAGCTTGCTGGTCCCCGTCAGCACCATTGGGAGCTTCTGGCGTCGGCGCTGACGACATCGGACACGGCGTATGTAGTTGAATGAATAGATTGGTGTTTCGGAATGCAGGAAATGGCTTTCGTGATGGTTGTACGCTGCGACAGGAGGGATATAGGGGGTCGCAGCCGAATACCTGGCCTGGGGACTTGAAGGACAGAGTGCGAATGAACGTGCGTGCATCCCACCTGCTAAAGGTCGAGTAGTACGCCAATCACGGCAGCACAGCGAGCTAGGGGTCCGCCCCGGCGCGAGCCACTGCACAGCCAATTCTCCCGACACTAACAGACAGTACGCAGGTAACGGCATCTGAAAAAGTTCACGATTCCAATGCGCCGGATTGGAGCTCCATTGTGAAGTGCGCCTCGGATTGATATGGCTATTCACTTTTGCGAGTAATTCGCACTTGCATTTGTACATATACTTATATTATTCCGTCTTCCGTACTCGTTAAGGTCAAGCAGAAAACGAAGCATCATGGCTTCTATTTCCAGGAGCGCAAGCCCATTCATGCAGTCAACTGCACAGTTGTGCCGGCAATGTCGTCGCTCCTTCGCCTCCACAGCCCAGGCGTACAGTGGTCATAATAAGTGGTCTAAGATCAAGCACACAAAGGGAGCCGAGGATGCGAAGAAGAATGCAATGCGCAGCCAATTCTCCAAAACGCTTACCATGTACTCACGATGTCAGTGCAGTCTCGTATGCGCAGATCGTTCTTTGTGTTGACTCGAGGCTACAGTATATGGCGCAAACCCAGACAACAATCCAGCATTAGCAACCACAATTGCGGCAGCGAAGAAAGCAGGCGTGCCAAAGAACACTCTGGAGCAAGCCATTGCGCGCGGACAAGGCCGGTCGACCACGGGTGCCAGTCTGGAGAGTATCACCTTCGAGGTCATGATGCCCCCCTCAGTGGCGCTGATGCTGGACGTTGAAACGGACAATAGGCTTCGTTCGCTACAGGACCTTAACCAGATTGTCAAGAAGCACAAAGGTAGGACAGCATCCACGGAGTTCTTCTTTTCCAGGCTTGGGCGTGTCGTCTTTGAGAAGAAAGACGGCGTGGGAATAGACGAGATCATGGATGAGGCAATTGAGGCCGGAGCTGAGGACCTGGAAGCAGACGACGAAGGCAACATCATGGTGTGGACGCAGCCGAGCCAGACCATGCAGATAGCGCAGAGCGTGGGAAAGCGTTTCGATTTGAAGGTGCTAAATTCTGAGATCATATGGTCTGCGAACGAGGGAACACAAGCGCAAATCGACTCAATGGACGATCTGAAGAAATTGGCCGACCTCGTCGCCGCTCTGCAGGATTTTCCAGACGTGCAGGCCGTATACTCCAATGCCTCGCGAGGGAATGTGCCCGAAGAAGAATGGGCTAAGTTGGAGGACAATCTGGACATGTAAATACATAGTGTACATATACCCTTGTTGTACAATAACTGTATTCCTCAAATTCATCTCATATCGAATGCCAAAGAGCGGAGATCCGAGCCATCATAACGCCGGATGTGCCGCCCTATCTTTTCCAAGCCCGAACGCCAGTGTTGCGCATCACAAATCCTACAGAATCTTCTCGCAACGGTTGCTCGCCTATGACTGGGAGTCATTTTGATCTTGCGCTTGCGCCTGTGCCTGCAGCTGCTGTTGCCTTGCCTCCTCTGCCAATCTTCTGTCCCTGACGAAGAGTCTTCGGGCCCTCAGTCTCTCCAGCTCAGCGTGGATCTCGTCCCTCTCCAACGGCACCTTGTTCGCCTGCTCGGGTTTCGGCCAGAAGTCTGGAACTGCGAATCGGTTGTCGAGGTTCGTGCCGAAGTAGTACATGATCCCAATAGGAAACATGACGTACATGCCAAACTGTGAAGAGAGATCAGACCACTTGCCGATAATAAATGAGTCGCCGTGTATCCTTACCTTGAAAACTTCTAAGTTGAGGCCACCCATGATGATATGTGCGATGCAATGTTTAGTTCAGCAGGTTGGGCGCGGTGACAATTCGGACACGGTGAGTGAGTGTAGCGAGGTGGACCGAGAAGTCAATTGAAGCTGTCGAAAATGTCATGCAGTCCGATGGTCATCGGCAGCTAACTGGCAAGGCACGATTGGTGGTTAGCTCATCAAGCACCCACATTTACCGGCAGGCAGTAGACCCCCCGGCGCGTGCCGCTTGGTGAGACAAGCAAAGCCAAGTTGGAGATCACATACAGGCATCACAGAACTTTAAGAAGCGTGAATTAGGGGTATCATTCGAGAAAAAGAATCTATCAGCGCCTTTTGCCGGCGCAGCTTTTGGTCACTCGCCAAGCTGCCAGACCTCGCCTGCCTATGACCCTGCTCAGTGTGCCCCAAACGCCGTCCTCTCCAAAGTCCAAATCATCCAAGTTTAGATGATGCCTATGCCTCCATACCTCGCGGAATCGCAAGCCCTCCAGGCCCTTATTTGACAAATAGGGGTCCAGCCACGCGGCTGATAACGGCGCGATCAGGTAGGTCCCATTTGTCTCCTTCAGATACTCCTGGTTCCTCCTGTCCGCCGGTGTGTCGCAAGTCGCGATCTTATCAAGTTCTGTGAGTAAAGACTCGCCGTCCAGGCCCATCACATCGCGCGTCTCGAGAACTTCGTTCTTTCCATTCAGCAACCAGATTGGTGGCATATAGGTCTTCCACCAAATTGCCCTTGTCGCGTCAGGCTGTTTGCTCATGAATACCTGGGCAGGAACTATTCCACCCTGGTGATAAATACCCATGAGCACTCCAAAGATCAGATTAAAGGCAATCCAAGACGCCACCCAAAGGCGCAATGCATTTTGCTGTTTCGGGAGTCGCACAGATGACAAAATCAGAGGAATTGTGGGTAACAAGAAGCGCGCTTCTTGGTGCTGGAATATAGAGAGTACAGAGATTCCAGATATGGCCGAGTATAATCTCAGCGATAGACCCGGCTGAGTGAATAGCAAAACAGTAACCGGCCCGATGAGTTGAGGGAGATTCACTAGAAGATGCTGGTACCAAGGATGGAGTCCATGCTGCGCCAAGTTGGCCGGAGAAATGTTGTACATTAGATTGTTCAGGGGTGTGATGACAGGGTGGCGGACGAGATTGAGCCAAGTAATCGGGTAAGGTGTGTAGAACACGGTATCAAGCGATATAGCAATTATAGTAGTGCAGAGCGCAGATAGGACCAGTACGCCCAAGGACAACGGCCTTTTGTATGAAATATCAGCGGATGAGCTCTATGGGAATCGCAAGAAGCACAAACCTGCTCCAGAAGTGAGGCACAAGTCGAACCCCAGGAATTAAGAGAAAGGCTGGGAATGTAATTCTGTTGAAGATTCCAAACACAACGACGATACCGAGTATAGTAGGCGCCAAAAGCGAGGTGCCATGCTAGAACAGATCAGCAAACAGCAACGTCGGCGCGAGCGCTGGTAGACATACCAAGCCTGTAGGAATCGCGACAATGCGTTCTATCAATACCAAGCTCCACGCGACAACCAGAGTTTCCACAGCATTTGAAAAAGTATGCGTCTGATACGTCCAGGTAACGTATGACGAAGCGACTAGCAGCATTGCGACGCGTCGTTGCCGCGGGCTCTGCACAAGCTCATAGATTGCCCAGTCTTCCAAGACGAAGCTGAGGATGAACATAAGAATCCGGAGCGTCCAGAAGACAGCGATCGGTGGGATTTCGCCATCTTTCCCGTTCCCTATCCACAGCCATCGCAAAAGCAGCATCGGAAGTCCGTAGACAGGCCATAGAGGGAAAACGCTCCGGATAGGGTTGTCGCTTGTGAACTCCCATGTGTGTCGGACAGGGTATTTGTAAATTTCTCCTGTAGGCAAAGAGCGCGGTCAGTCTCGTGTTTCCTTCTCGGCGCAACAGCTAAAACCAAGATCTGTATGGAGACATGCGCAGTGTAATTCCATCAGGACTCGTGGCGCGTATGCGACTCATACGGGGTCGCAGCGTCCCCAGCCTCCACCCGGTCCAGCAAACACGGGTGCAGAATACAACAAAGGGAATCTGTCTTACCGGCAATCACTTCTGGGCCTTGGAAGTTTTCATCCGGATGTAGGTAGCTAGGCGACAAAGCAAACCATAGCCGGACAAGGACGAGGAGTAGATAGGTACGCCGCCACATTTTGGTCTGGCCGTTTTCTTCCTACGGGTGGTAGCTCAAGCATTTGGCAGGCTGGACCACACGTTGGGATTCGAGATGGGCATCCAAGTTCGAGGATGACGGGAAAACGTGTGGCATGGTCGAAGGCGAAAAAGAAGAGAAGGGAAAGGAAGGGGGGTGAGGCTGTCGAGAGCAAAAGGAGATTATTCCTGTGTTATTATTATTATGATTTTTTTCCCTGGGGCGGGATGGATGGATGGATGGGCTGGTAAAGGAGCACCGTAAGGCAGGTGGTAGCTCGCTCTCGAGACCAGGCTGGCCACATGGGCTGGTCAACTGTCGATGCTGGACCGCCGCGCCGTTATTGCAAAGCTGCCTCCCTTGCAGGGTACAGGGGTAAATGTGTTTATCAGCAATCAATTACCACTAAGCAAACCCCGTAAATTCCGGCAGCCCACTGAACCAGCGCACTTGCAGCAGAGATGATGGGCAGGTCGACGGCCCACAAGGCTCGCTTTTGGTAATTAGCTTGCTAGCACCCAGGCCGGGGACCTTGCATTGACCCTTTATTTAGGCCCAACCCGTAGCGCTGGGTCGGGCTGTTTGACTGCCGCACCTTGGCCAGGCAGATTGCCTGCCCAGTTATGACATGACACAACCATGGGCATGGGCGGTTTCCATGCCTCGAAAGACATTGACGACTCGTCAATATCAAGTCGCTTCTTTGGAGACTACGGTGCATCAAGGCTCCTCTTCATATTGCTATGACAATAAGGCACACCCTAAGGTGCCTTAGTTCGAAGACAGGCTTGAGGAAGGACATCTAACCAAGCCAATTCCGATCAGAGAAGACCTATGTCATAGCTTTGCGATATCCCCTCTCTCAAGCCTCTCTACGACATCTCGCCTTCGGTGCCAGCACTAAACGGCTCGTCCATTGGCAACTAATGCATGTATTGGCTCTTCCTCTCTACATGCAGATCCAAGATACATCGTTTCGAAGCATGCATCCGGAAGTTAGCTATGTGATATTGCCTATGAGTTCCACTGTGGCCTAGTGGAGAGTTCAGATGAAGACTGCCATGATGGAAGCCCACCTCGTCAACAACTAGGTGGTTTTTTTTAGTCACGTAAAGACTTATAGTTCCCTGATAAACATAGGCTTGCATCATATTCATTTTGTTTCCTGAAAATACATATCTTACTACTTCACCATGCTAATACATGTTAGTTCGCTAAGGGTACCACTACCTCTTCAACAAGGCATTACTCTCTTTGTAGAAGTTGATAGCCCCATAGTAATAAAACCGCAGAATATTCGAGAGCTTGATGAGTATTACTACTCTTAGCATTGAGTATCGTCACCCTTCAAGAATTCTTCTTTATTACCCCGGCGGAGGAGCACTGTGTAGCGGTCCTAGCTTGTTCAGTCACTGGATTCTGCCCTCTCCCATGCCTTTCTGTGAAGGTTACCTACACAAAGAGGTTCAAATTCTTCCTAAGCCACGGGTACCATCATCAAAGAGTTTTGGATCAACCACAAACTTTGCACACAAAAATCCTCTCCCATGGGGTATTGTGAGCTACTACCTACTGACGCAGCATTCCGCGATCAAGAAGGCCGAAAGATTACTTGCGTGGTAACTGCTCCCTGCTAATCACCTACCAAGAAGTCCGACTAGGTGAGTGTGATCAGTTTTGGTCTCTCCTGCATCTCGAATTCGCTATATTTCCTTGTCCATCTTATGACAGCCCGCCAACCAGCCACCGATCTTTGTCCTACCTTTCATTTCTAGAGCTGGCTTTGAGGATTCTATAGGACTTAGCGGCTAGGAACAGCTGTGTTTGTGCCTGCGCTTTCGTTTGACTTTCTGCCAAACCTACCCATCCAGACTGCAGGCACCAACCAGCCAGGCCCACTTCTCCATTCCCCCTCCACCAATCAACTGCGCTTGGCGGCACAGCAGTCGCTGTTCTGCCTTCAGCTGGTTCTCCGCCATTGTCCATCCCACTCTGACTCTCGTACCTCAAAGCAGCGTCACCGTCGCCAACAGACAAGAACGCTTCGTCCCATCTCCGTTAGGTTTAACAGGCAGAACACAGGTACGATCTCTCCCCACTACTTAAGAACTGGCAGACGATTTTCCTTTCCTTTTCTGCACCTCTTTTCTTTGCAGCTTCTCTATTCGCGCCGCTCACACCCCTCCTTCTGGACAGTTTCTGACATCAGCGGCAGACTTCGCCTCCATCCAGGTCCTCACAGATCACCCTAGTCTTTCCAAGCACCCTCACGAAAACAACAAATCCCGAACATCACATTCTCATCACAATGTCTGAAGCTAAGATGCAAAAGGTCATTCTGACCAGCAACGATGGTGCTTCCATCGAAGTCGACCGTGCCGTCGCAGAGCGTTCCATGCTCCTCAAGAACATGATCGACGATCTAGGCGAGGAAGCTATTGGTTCCAATCCGATCCCCATTCCCAACGTGAGTTTATTTCTCAAGCTCCTTCAGACGTAGCTCCTTTGCTGATTTCGATCTTCAGGTCAACGAGGCTGTTCTGCGCAAGGTCATCGAGTGGTGCGAGCACCACCGCAACGACCCCCTCCCCACTGCCGACGAGGAGAACGACAACCGCAAGAAGACCACCGACATTGAGGAGTGGGATCAGAAGTTCATGCAGGTTGACCAGGAGATGCTGTTCGAGATCATCCTAGCCTCCAACTACCTCGACATCAAGCCCCTGCTGGACGTTGGCTGCAAGACTGTCGCCAACATGATCAAGGGCAAGTCCCCCGAGGAGATCCGCAAGACCTTCAACATCACCAACGACTTCACCCCCGAGGAGGAGGAGCAGATTCGTCGCGAGAACGAGTGGGCCGAGGATCGTTAAACGTCACCCGCCCTCACTCTTCCCATACGGAGCATGCACGTGTGACTACCCCTACGGCTTGCTCGTTTCACCAGTTTCCCGCCTCTCGTGGCGGCTTCTTTTTATGGCATCAGGAAGGCGTTGATCCTCTGCTTTGGCTTACTATTGGAACGGTGGAATCTGATTACGGTTGGCCATTCGGCAAGGAATTGCTTTGTCCATCCACAATCTCTTCTCGCAGACTTCACAACTGTGGATGTGAGATGGTCAGTGAAATACGTAGGCTTACTTAACGGCCTCGGAAGGATTGAGCCTCGGTTATTTTCCGGTCTAATAGACTTTCTACGTTGGGCAAGCCCGTGTGTTTATTTATATGCTTCATTCGTGAATTACTTTTGTGACTTCCGATGCAGTGTCGCCCAATTCTTCTTGCGTATACAGTTGACCATCACATCGGCCCTTTCCATTGCGTACCAGAACTGCCAAAGTCTAGACGCAAGGCGGTTCATCAAGAAGTCGACACAATCAGAATTTGGATTAACAACACAGCGTAGGCATGAGCAAAGAGTCACGGTCACATTAAGCAACACCACACTACGGCACGGACGCAGCATGACATGGAGACTCTTCAGCAGATTGTTGTGCATCAAATGCTTGTTCTCATTTTGAATCCCTGAGACCTAAATGCAATGACTCTAAGACCAAGTAACCAGCGAGACTCCGCTCCAGACCACGTTGTCCATAAGACTCCCTCAGTCGTTCCTCATGGTCCCCCAAGCCCGTTGCGCATGCCTCTCCATCACAGCGGAGGGCAGCAGATGGGCGTTTGATTGAAATGATATCGTTGAGAGAAAAAGGGAAACGGCCGCGGCGAGACAGTGCATCTAGATGCCGAGACGAGTCTTGCGCCAGTGCCTTCTCTTGGCGTTGTATCTGTTCACATGACCTGGTCAGTACGGGATTTTCTTGCGGGAATACAATGTGTCCTCGTTGCGCAGCGCCGTGACAGTCTGTCCCTCTCGTGGGAAAAGGCGTGACCATCATCAATGTGCTGGCCGGTCGCAGGATTCTCGATTCGTGGAGCGTTTCGTACCTGATGGTGTTACCAGTTCGGAGACGGATCCATTGAGGGATCGGTCGGTTCTGCTTCTGCGCCTTGGCGAGCTTCTGCTTCGTGCGGAAAGACTTGTGGCTCTGTTCGTGATAATCTGTCAGCCCCTCGTTTCCATCATGCTTCAGTACCCGCCCGTATTTTACACCCGGCTCTCATCCGCAGACGGTCGCCGAAGAACCCGTTCGTCGAGGTCGATGAACCGTCTGCCAGACTCGAGTGGTATGCGGCGTCCCAGACTTCTTCGTACGTACCGGCATTTTGACTGTGGTTGTCGATGTCGAGTCGTGATCTTTGCTTTGACAAGTGACAGTGAGGAAGTTGGATTTTTGCTAGCCGCACCAAAATTTCGTAAAGGCTAGCACACAAATCTGGCTGTCACGTGGAGACTAGCTTGCTGTGGCTTAAAGGTGGGTTAACCTGAAAGGCTGCGTGGCTGTTTCTCTGACTAGCTGCCTGGATATTATGGCGTCAATAAAGACGCGCTTTGACTTAGGTAATCTGGCAGCCGATCTTGCCGGGTCGGCAGCTGCGTTGAAGCGGCCGGGGATCTGGGCTAGGCACTGCCCTCTTTCTTGAATGGAACCCCTGTCCGCAGTCCTGCGTCTTAGATTTCTTAGAAATCACTTTTCGACCCTTTGCCACGAGACCAACGAAGCTCTAAACGGTTCTGCGCATTTACGAATATCATCACCCGGGGCGTTTTGGGAAGGCTTGGTTTTTCCCGCGATCGACTTATTCCCTTGTTTACGACCACTAAGAGAACGAAGGCTGTTTTGTCCACTTGGGGGCGTCGGGCGCTATCTCAAACTAGGTACAAGCTGTCAAGATGGGTCAGGGCATGTCATGGCTGTCCGGCCTGCTGTGGGCGAAGAAGGAAATAAGGATACTGATCCTGGGACTTGTGCGTTTCTTTTGCCCAGGTCAAAAGCGCATGTCGCCCGCATTGCTGACACGGTGTCAAGGATAACGCCGGCAAAACGACGTTGCTTTACAGACTGAAGGTCCGCCCGTCTGCTTCACGAACTCTTCCCGACCATGGCATCGACTAACGCAGCCCGCAGATAGGAGAAGTGGTCACAACGATACCTACGATTGGGTTCAACGTGGAATCAGTTACATACAAGAATCTCAACTTCAATGTCTGGGTATGTTGAGGATACCATGGCGACCTAGTGGAACCTACTAAGCTAAGCAACCATGTGTATAGGATCTCGGTGGCCAGACGAGTATCAGGCCATACTGGAGATGCTACTATGCCAACACTGCGGCTGTCATTTTCGTCGTCGACTCTACTGATATCGAGCGTCTACAAACCGCCGCCGATGAGCTAGCTGCAATGCTCAACGAAGAAGAGCTAAAGGACGCCGCGCTTCTCGTCTTCGCAAACAAGCAAGATCAGCCCGGCGCAAAGGGCGCAGGCGATATTTCTCAAGCCCTGCGGCTCGGCGAACTAAGAGATAGGAACTGGAGCATCATGGCATGCTCAGCGGTGGACGGCAGCGGTGTCAACGAGGGTATGGACTGGTTGGTGGTGAGTCTCGTCTTGATAAGCATGCTTCCTGCATGTTATGTTTGGATGTGCTTGGTGCTAATAAGATGCGCAGCAAACGGTATCGCAAGATTAAGTGACTGGCATTTTCGGCGCAGCGAAAAACCCTTCCCATGTACAACGGACCTTAACCAATTACCCTTTTTCTTCCCGTTTGGGTAGAATGCAATCCTCGACAGAGGAAGCAAAGTTGTGCTCAGCATTGGCGTTTTGAGGCAGGCATGGATTGCGTCTGGATTAATCGACATGTGCTCATAGTCGACGAGCATATACATTACAGCAGGTTGGAATGGCCTTTACATATATATATATATATATATACACACACAAGCTTATACGTATCAAGCTTTAATTAGAGTCGCCGAATGGAATGAACGTCTATACCTATGTGTCCTCGCGCTAGACTCAACTGGCATGGCTTGTGATCAGTGTGGTATGGCTCGTTTGATTCTCATGCAGAGCACCCTCCTACCACTTGCAGACACCTCTCAGCTCTGCGAAGTGTAATCATTGGAGACTACCTTGTTCTTGCTGGTATCTCCTCGAGTGCAGCCTTGTAACGGCTTTCCCCACCCAGCGACGTGCTCTCCTCACTCAATATAGCAGAACTTAAGATGGTCTTACGTCAAGAGTTACTACATCAGGTGAGCGGAAGGCAATGGTGGCATCCCCGGGACTCGCTTTACATCGGTCTACGAGAGGATGCGTTTCCTCCCTATAGTGTCGCTGGGTTGACGTTGGCCATGCAATACAATAATTGGAGGCAATCCACCTGTTCATGACATTTCCAGGGGAAGATGCAGACCACGTGCACACGTGGCTACCACGGGTATCAAAGGACGCGCGACACCTGCCAAGTTTGTCGTGTCCGAGGCATCCGCGTCTCATCATGCAGGCCGGTTCCGGTGGACGGCAGTTCGTAAAAGCAGCCTGCATATCCTCCTGCCAGTCAAAGATCACTAATTGGCATCGAAGATGTCATAATTGACTCACTCAGACATTGCGACTAGAAGTTTCAAGCCGATTTAGCTGATGATAAGGCGACGAGGTGGACGGAGACGGCCTGACTTCGGGAAGTGATCATGAGTAGGCATTCTTGGCCTGGCCCGCCGTGCTTATAGTCCTCAATTGCAACGCGGATTCTGGTTCGACATCGGGCCCACTCCCACGAGGAATCAGTGTAAGTCATCAAGGTTGTGTCCCCTCGGGTCACCCGACGGCCTGAGATCGACGAGTTCCAAGCGGTGCTTAGCTCGGTTTTCCGACAAGTTGAAGAGACGAAGCCGTCGAAATCGGCGGAAATTGTAGCAATACCGCAAGAAAGGCTTGTACCTCTGAAAGCTCACAGGCAAGTCGAGCATGACTTCCGTATTTCGGAAATGTCAGGTACCTTCAATTGTGGCCATCATGTAGCAGTATGTACCGATAGTCACTTCCCGAACTTATGAAGGGTTTGGATCTGTCTGGAGAGTTTTGGAAGTTTTAGAGATCTTTCTTTAGACTGCCAAAGGGCACAAATTCTAATCACTGATGTCATCAGCTGGTGTGGCCAGTAGGGACTTAGTATTGCTAAAAAGATGGCTCCTATCGGTCTGTAACAGTCTTGCAGGGCTGGTTTAGCGTGGGATGAAGGGCGCCAGTGTCCTTACTGAGCGACAGCAGGCAGTTTACACCTTTCCCTTCTTAGGGAGATCCGTCTCCCCGTTCAAAACATACTTGGAGAGCTACATTGACTGTCCTCATGAATAATGTCCGTTATGCTCCGTCACCTCAATCTGGCCTGGCTGCAACCTTTTCGTTCGAGTCAGTTGCGGGTCCAGCGGAGAGATGCCGCGTGCTCATCTAGCTGAATAGTATCCAAGGCAGGTAGATACCATCGATACAGAGTTCCGATGTTGTCTCTACTCGTACCATCGAACACCAGACATATCCGAAGCCGAACTGCACAATCCCTGTCTCAAACTCTCATGGTGGTGTTATTTCTCCGCATTATTCGCGTTTCATGGTGTTCTCGATAGCATATGAAGTGTTTAACTTTGCAGAAGAGCAAACCCCGAAGGGTGACAAGCCTTCTGATACGCCGAGATACTCTTTCCTGATTTCTCAGCTTACAGTAATGAAATGGCAGTTTTCATCTATCGAATGAACCAACCTTTGAGTCACCTCCACAGGCAAGGTAAGTGATTGCCGATACATCAGGGTTCCCGAGTTTCGGACAACTGAGTAGACTCCTGTCCTTTGTACTTGTCTTTGGTACTTACCGAGACCCCGGCCACAAAACTACGTAGCCCTATGAGCTGACCAGACTGAATGTCATCCACAAAGTGCCCGTGGAAGTACATCCGTAGCTCCGCATCACCGCTTGGCCGATCTTTGCGACTATGGCCCCTTGACACTCTTAGCGGCTTGCATTTACCATCCGTGCCATTGGCTCATCCCCACCTAAGAACTACTACCCACAGTTCCCGCGGATGTACACACTATTGAGGTTGAGCTAAATACGTCAGGGCCGTTGTCTTTCCATGCTCGTAGTTTATAGCGTGAGCACGAGGTAAGAGATGTAAGTGGGAGAATGTTAGAAAGCTCTGTGGGTGCTTATATATATGTACCATGGCTCTCATGCTCGGCGTTCGTTTACATTTTCCTCCTTTTCTTGATCTCCCCTTCCGTCTTATATTTGCGAGGATTTTTGTTTCTGATCCCCAGCCCTGCTCTTGTCCTTGCTTATTAGAGCCAACATAAACCGAGACTTCTCACGCTCCCGTCTTCAACATGGTTGCTGACGACAAACCTGCCTCTACTTATCAGTACAACGAGAAGCCGGTGTACACAACCAGCAATGGCTGTCCTGTTGAGAATCCGTCTTCGTGGCAACGAATTGGATCCGGCGGACCAGCTCCTTTACTCCTGCAAGACTTCCATTTGATTGACTTGCTTGCTCACTTTGATCGTGAACGGATTCCTGAACGTGTTGTCCACGCAAAGGGTGCTGGCGCATATGGAGAGGTAAGACCCTCACATGCACGCGTGATTCTTATAGTTGCTGACGAAATGCTTTCTCATTAGTTTGAGCTTACCGACGATATCAGTGACCTAACATCTGCCGACCTATTCAATGGAGTTGGCAAGAAGACCCCATTGGCCGTAAGGTTCTCTACAGTCGGAGGCGAGAAAGGCTCGCCCGACTCAGCTCGTGATCCCAGGGGTACAGTTTCAACCGCTATTGACCTCAAGGAGTATAAGGCTGATCATTATCACAGGGTTCGCCATCAAGTTCTATACGCAAGAGGGCAATTTTGACTTGGTCTGTAACAATACACCAGTCTTCTTCTTGCGCGATCCGTCGAACTTCCCGTTGTTCATCCATACTCAAAAGCGGAATCCACAAACCAACCTCAAGGATGCCACGATGTAAGCTGAAACACCGAACCTGAAGGGTATCATCCACTAACAAGCCCAAGGTTTTGGGATTATCTCTCAACCCATCAGGAGTCTATACACCAAGTTATGGTCCTCTTTTCTGATCGAGGGACTCCCTACTCTTACAGACATATGAATGGCTACTCTGGTCACACCTTCAAATTTACAAAACCTGATGGGTCCTTCGTTTATGTTCAGATTCATTTCAAGACAGACCAAGGCAGCAAGACTTTCAACAACGAGGAAGCCGGCAAGATGGCATCAGAGAATCCCGATTGGCACACCCAGGATCTCTTCGAAGCAATTCAGCGCGGCGAATATCCCAGCTGGACCGCTTATGTTCAGGTCCTCACTCCGGAGCAGGCTCAGAAGTTCCGCTGGAACATTTTCGATCTGACCAAGGTCTGGCCACAGAAGGAAGTGCCTCTCCGCCGATTTGGCAAGTTCACTCTCAACAAGAACGCGGAGAACTACTTTGCCGAGATTGAACAAGCTGCATTCTCGCCCTCACACTTGGTGCCAGGTATCGAGCCGTCTGCCGACCCTGTTCTCCAGTCCCGTTTGTTCTCCTATCCCGACACCCACCGTCACCGTCTCGGCGTCAACTACCAGCAAATACCTGTAAATGCACCTCTAAGAGCCTTCAACCCCTTCCAACGTGACGGTGCGATGGCTGTAAACGGCAACTATGGAGCCAATCCCAACTACCCGAGCAGCTACCGGCCACTGACTTACAAACCTGTCAAGCCGACTGTCGCTCATGAGCAATGGACCGGCGAGGCCACAACTGCCCTTTTCGGCGAGATCACTCCAGACGATTATGTGCAAGCCAATGGCCTCTGGGAGGTTCTCGGTAGAACTCCTGGCCAGCAGGACAACTTCGTCCACAATGTCGCTGGCCACCTCAGCGCCGCTCACGAAGCAACACGCAACCGGACGTACGAGATGTTTACCAGAGTAAACCCCACTTTGGGAGAACGCATCAAAACAGAAACAGAGAAGAATGCGAAGGCGTGAGAGCGCCTACCGTTTCCTTTAGATGATGTTATTATGAGTTCTGCTTTTGGTTTCCTGGGCTGGAAAGTGTCTTCACAAACGGATCAAATCCGTATCGGAAAGTTAAATGTATCCATTTGGCATAATAATTCTTTTGAATATGGATGAGTCAAACTTATTGTATGTCTTGCTATCCCTCGCTGTGACAGGTGAGAGGGTTGGTATAGGTATGGTAGCCAGCCATGACATTCTGCTGCAGAGGCTGAAACAAGCTTCCATGAAAGTGATCATCAGCCTTCCACACTTTAGACGCTGCTTGCCCCTGCATTAGCCCTCGAAACATGAAGCCGTTGCTGCCATGATTTAGTTGAGGGCTAATCTTAAATCTACTCGACGGAAAGGGTTGTCTTCTTGGCTAGTCATCGTGTGAAGGTATCTCAACGTCATACATCCGTCAACAGTCGGAAGTGACACCGCAACTCCGATGAACACAATAAACCAGACATTACAGCAGTGGAGAGTTGTCCTAAGAATTTTTATTGACAGAAGTTATCCCTCGAATACTAGGTCAGAGGGAAGCTTTAATTGTTGATATCGGATCTCTTTGCTTCTTTTAAATAAGACCTCTCCAGAAATGCAAAGCAAGTTAATTCGTTTTGTTTGAGGAAGACCAGCCTCAATTGATAAAATATCGCATTCACATTAAACATAAATCATTCATGCCGCCATTAGGTCATGATACCGTTTGTAAATCTCGCCATTGCTCAGTCCCAGATAACTCGAGAATAAGGAAGAAAGTGCGCGACTCCGTAACCCATCACGTATTTAACAGCAACACTTGCAACACTCATAGCAAGCGAAGGCACTACAGATGGCACACAGTCCACAACATATATCCTGTATCACCGAATGTCAGCACATGTTATGAGCTCTTTTCTTAGATTTAGCTACTCACGCCGCTGTCAATGCCATCATCACCTCCGCGCAGTGTCATCGTCATCGGCTGCTCCGGGGCCTAAAACCATCACCAATGTCATTAATAACAAGTTCCTCAGAATGGCAACATATC
Organism: Phaeoacremonium minimum UCRPA7; assembly: GCF_000392275.1. NCBI lineage: Eukaryota > Fungi > Ascomycota > Sordariomycetes > Togniniales > Togniniaceae > Phaeoacremonium > Phaeoacremonium minimum. The sequence continues at coordinate 145,944 of NW_006921062.1, read as the reverse complement.
TATGTTCTGCCCCGTTCGGGACGACATGTTGCCGGCTAAGATCGCTGTCGGGTACACTTACCGGTTGCTCGTCGGTGAGGTGGGGTTTCTGAAGCGTCACCGGAGCCGGCTCTTGTGGCATTTTCATGTCGACCTTGTCTGAATCCATTATTTTCTATTTCTGAGTTTCTGTCCTGTTGTATTCAACGGTCTTCAACGGCTGCTTTTGGGAAGATCAAAATTAACTGTTCGCTACGATTCGCTTCTCTCGGCAACAATTGGAATACAGGCTATTGTGATCACTGATTTCGACCTTCGAGTTCCAAGTGTTCTCGTAATGGCGGACTGAGCAGAACCAAATCGATCAAAAGGTCTACAATTACGATGACGTGACTACAAATATCTTCCTCAGGGTCCTCCAGGGTCCTGCAAGACCCTTAAATACGATGCGACCCTCCCTGAAGACAAGCACCTGACCTTGACCCAGCTTCTCCCAGCCCTGCATTCAAGATGGGAAAGCCTTGCACTTACCGAAAGCGAAGTATCAAATTCCGAATCACGGCTGCCTTAGTCGTGGCTCCCGTGGGGCTGCTTACACGGCATGACCAACGGTTGCCGAACGAGCCGTCGCACCCGCTTGGGATTCGTCTGCTGTAGGTATACGACTGCCGGTCGAGGCGGGAATTCCAAACCTGAGTAAGAGGTGCCTCGGTGGAGAGCAAGGCTCTCCGAGCCTCCTGCGAGAAAAGCGGTCCAGCGGGCGCCTCTCATACATGAATGGCTTTCAGAGCAAGATATAGGTCGGGCAAATATACCCAAGATTCAAGACTTCTTGCGGAGCCAGCAATCCACTGCCGCGGGGAACCCCGGTAAAGTGACGAATAAAACTAGATTTCTATACCATTTCCAAGAAAATTGATGGTTGCGTATCAAGTTTCGATACCAAATGTTCGAAGGCTGTCTCCCATGAGATTGTGATTGTTGTTAAACGGAAATCGGAACGTACAGGGGTCGCTTGTTAGATATATTCTTCCAAGTCCCTGCTCGACAGACATCGACGGGAAAAGCCTCGATGCCTTCGTTATTAATTAATGCTATACCGCCGTGCTCGCACGCGATTAACTCGGGCAGGCTGGACGATAGTGCCAACTAAGGCTCTTATTTTATCAACATGTGGTGTTCTCTCCATTCTCTCTTCCATAAATCGGCTTCTTTCTCCACGGCAAAAGATATAGTGCTCACCAGCGTTATCTATATTAATTGAGCTGCTGGTGCCATGACCACGGCGCCCTGAAACATGCTACGTTACCCGAATCCGAATCTCAACCTAATTATATAATAGCTTGATTGCTTTACCTCGTTTCTAGGACGTTCGTCTCGACACAACTCATTGCCAAGGTCGGTAATGAGGCGAATTATAGGATTGCGATGACTTCATGTTGGCATGTAGGATTCCCCCAGGAAGGAGAACTGTGCGCTGTGACCCAGCGACTACCCTGGTATGAGACAGCTCTTGAATCTGCATGGTGAGCGAACTGATCGGCGGCCACTCGCTCGTTGGGCCTCACGGAACCCGGCATTAGTTCGGGCACTCCCATTGAGCGCAACACGGCGTATTGAGTCTGTCCCTGGGGTAGATCATCGGAAGTCGTGCCGGGCCATTGGCGGGTATCTTGCTCTTCAAAGGAAAAATCATGATGTCTAATACCTCTTCACATGCCTGAAGCGGAGACCGCCAGATAACGATAGAAAAGCAGTCAGCTGGTAACCCCCAGGGCATTGACGTGGGCCTTCTTGGGGGAGGTCAATATGGCGGCAAATCGTAAACGTACTCATCTGGTCGTCTGGGGGCCGGGATCCTACATGTGTCTTACTGTAACCCTTCAATACGCACCCTACATTGATTTAGCTGCACTGTAATGTGTCACCGACATGTAGGATGGGTAGGACTTTGAGCCTAGAGCATGGAATGAGGACACGAGGCTCCGGCTGAATTTGATCTCGCTTGTGTGAAAGCACCCAGTTCCTCATGATGTTCTTCCCCTCACCACACAAGTGGGCATATCCCATCCTTGGCCTTTGCACCAACTCTCCCGTCCAGCTCGTTTGTTCCAGAGAACGCAACGAGTGTCTCGGAGTCACGCGCGCAAGTGTGTCCTTGGCGGCGAGTGGCATTTCGTGACTCTTCGCTGCTGCATCCCGCCAGTGCAGGGAGTGTGGCATTGAGAAACTGGCTGCCTGGGATGAATTCGGTTGCCTTACCGCGAGACATTTCTCAAGCGACGATCCAATTGCAAGAGCCCCGGGCGGACACTTGTGAGACTTGGGACACGGCACTGGACGGCCGAGGTCCTCTAGACCTGCATGGCGATGTGCAGGCCAGGGTGCCTCAATTGGTTCGCCAACCCCGATAATGCTCCAGCTGGCCATTCGCTGAGAGACCACTGTGTCCGGATCCCAAGTGCGTGCCAACGAGCCCATAACGCAAGCCAAGCCATGCAAGTCTGACCAAGTCCTGTCTTAGTCCTCTCAGCCCTAAGGTAGGGTGCACTGCACTCTGGGCGACGTGATTGTATTGATTGACATTGACTGTCTCTGGTGGCCCAAGTCGAGGCCCGCCTGTGTGTGTCTGTGAATTATAAGAAGAGAGCCTCGGCGAGGTGGTGCAAGCGGTCTGAGTCCCTCTCTCCTCCTCTCGTGATACCTCTGTACTCGTTGATACCCTACATCCTAAACTCCCCATTGCACCAGGCGTGCCTATCTGGATCCCTGGAGGGCCTTCTCGTGATTGCTTCAGTGAAGCATACTTCCAGTCTCTGAAACATCCGGAGCGAGCTTGAGGCCCCCGGACGACAACAAACACTGCAAATAAACGCCACTACGACAATTACACAATTGCTTTCGACCTCACTCAGTCTTACTGAGGACCCGGACATAACTCGCTGAGCAAGCAACTACCACCAACACAACAAAGCCACCATCTGATATAATGGGCTCTTCTTCTCGAGCACCTCCCCCGGCTCCTCTTTACATCGCCGGGTCCAACGGCACAGACGCTCAGTCTCCTACGTCACCTTACGACGCTGTAAGTCATTAATGCTCCAAAACAGCCCCATAATTGCTAGAATGCTGACCTTGATTGAATTAGGCGTACTCACCGCCGAGCTACACAACTATGCCACCTCATCACCGTCAGAGCTCGTCGAGCTCGACAGCCACTAATTCATCCACCGGAAGCCATTCTCACAAGAAGCCTCGCTCACCAACCGTCAACGTCTACACTACATGTGGCCGTCACACGGACCAGTTCCTGTTCGGCGGACGTTCGTTTAGCGACATGCTCAACGGTGTCTTCAATAAGAAGGAGTGAAGAGCCAGGCTGACATGGACATAAACCACCCCGCAGAAAGCTGTACTTGATCTAGCTCTCTCCTCACTTGAGATTTTCGCTCTTCTTCAGACTGTGCAAAAATTATCAATTTGCATTTATTTTAATGAATGTTGCTGGCTGGTTCAGTCATGTTACTACGACAAGCATATGAACGGAATCGGAAACTACTTAGGGAAATGCATAATCATGACAAAGGAAAAGCGGTCTTGATTTGGAGTATGGCTGTTAGTCAGTTGTTACTTATGAGATTGATATCCTGAATAAACGCAAAAGCAACGGCGGACATGTTCTCTCTCCGTCTACAAGTACATGATGATATCTGGTCTTATGAATTGACTTGGTCTCTGGATTAAGATCATTTCCCACAAGCTTATGATCCTTAATTGTGTCTTTCTTCTGCGAGACCATGTACAGTCTACACCGTAACAGCTGCCTGGATTGACAGTTTCACCTCATCTTTCTTGATATTTTCGATTATTGATACGACCACCATCCATGAACAGGCTTTTTGCTACTGCACCCTCACACAGGGCCATCCACACACACATCCAATTCGTCTCTCGGGAAGATCTGATCTCTATCTGGCCTTGTCAGTCGTAGGGCTGACCAAGTCAGGTACAATGCGTGCACTGCCACGATGCGCCAAGGCCATTAAGGTTGGGCCGGGACACCGTTGCCGTCCCCACTGGAGCTGGAGCTGGCGGGAAGTCGGGACGGCCCTCTGGAAACTCCGAGAACCGCCCGTGGGCGGGCTCTCAACAAGTCGATAGCCCAACCAGTCCGATTTAGAGCGAGCTTCCTCGCCAGAAGAGAAATTCCATCTTTGCCCTTTGTCCATATCAGAGCGCCGCCTGCAGCTTACTCTGCACACACTCCTTCCCACTCATTGTCACCGACAGGGAGAGGCTCCATTCATCTCCCTTGACAAGTATAAAGTGCATCTTTCCAGCGCACTGCTCGTCAATTGTGGTCGAGGAACACGGTGTCTCATCCCCTACGAGCGTAGCACAACACCAAACCAAGCCTATACAATATGGCTGACGCTGCTACCGCGAAGGCCCCGGCGCCGAAGGTGTCCAAGCCAATGCCTGCTTGGAAGAGATACTACCTCATCTTTTACAATGCTGTGTCTGCACTTCTGTGGTCTGTCGTCTGGGGGAGAGTAGTCGGCGTGTATGCCCTGCGCGGCTTAGGCGCCTATACGCTCGTTCCGAGTGTGACGCTCGAGTTCACCAAATGGACGCAAACACTGGCTGCGATGGAGATTCTTCACTCTCTACTGGGTAGGTGCTCTGCTATACAAACATGATAGGTGCATTCAATGACTAACTTCATCTCCCAGGCATTGTGCGCGCCCCCTTGTTCACAACCGCGATGCAGGTTGGTAGCCGCTTCGGCATTGTATGGGTAGCCACCTACTTCTATCCGACCGTCGCCTACAGCCCGTGGTACTCGTCGATGCTGCTCGCCTGGAGCACGACCGAGGTCGTCCGCTACCTCTTCTTCGCGCTCACACTAGCCGACTACCAGCCCTACCCGATCTTCTGGATGCGCTACAGCGGCTTCTACATCCTCTACCCTATCGGCATCTCTAGCGAGCTGGCCATGATGTACTTTGCGTTCCTGAAGGCCCGCGAGCAAGGCGACGACCTGATTGCCATTGGTCTCGTGGCGATTGCTGTTGCTTACATCCCTGGGAGCCCTATATTGTACAATCACATGCGCAAACAGCGAAAGAAGGTTATGCGCAGCCAGAAGACTGAGTAAGAGCTTGTTCTAGATTGCACGTACAAGCATACAGTCGAGACTCTACTTCGTTCTTTAAAACCCTGGGGCCATATGGAGATATCAAGGACTCAAATCTGAATTAGCATAATTAGGTATCATTGGTGTTGCTAAAAGCTAAAGGACTAGGTATAGAGGACGGCGCTATAGAGGGAAATATCTAATAGGCGGAACCGTACTCGTCATGAGGATGATAGAGGACGACGGATCAAAAGTCGTATATCAATAATGTTGCTTTATTCAATCGCCTCCTTAGTGGCACTCTCGTACCAGTCGTTCTTCGTCCATGCCGTAATAAGCTGTTTCGCATCATTGGCAAGCTTCTCGTACGCCGGATTCTCTTTCGGCTCAAACATTGCTAGGTACCTTGGTCAGTCTCACCTGGCAAGCAAGACTCGCAATCTGGAAATACTCACACATATGTGCCCAAGTCTCGTCGGTTGCAGCATCGTTGATGGCCTCCTTCCACACACCAACGATCTGCTTGGACGGCAGGTTGCAGAACGTCCTCTGGCTCCCAAGTACGGTACCGACCATGCTGACCTGCTTCGACGAGGCCGCCTTACCCAGTCGTGTGTACAGGTTAGCGAAACCAACCCCGAGTTCTTTGTCCAGGCGCCCCATGTAAGCCACTCGCTTTCGTAGCTCCTCACCCTTGGCCAACACGCCGACGAACTCGAGGTGTGAATACACCCAGGTCCATCCTTCTGTGAGCTGGTCCCGTTTCAGATACGCCGCCGCTCCCCCAGCCGCAACAGCACCCGCAGCACCAGCATACATGGCAATCTTGCCCCACCGCTCCCATGGCTTCGGACTGCCGGCGTTGGCCTCCGGTGCCGGGAGCGCGGCCACGGGCTTGGTCGTCCTGCCGCTGTCCTTGTCCTTGGCGGCCGTCTCGGTCGCCGCCTTGCTGCCGCCCCAGAACATGCCCGCCAGGCCGCTCAGCTGCGTGAGAGTCTCGCTCGCGGTGGTGTAGTGGCCCTCGGCGCCGTGGGCGACGACGCCCGGCGAGATGCCCAGGTACGGCGTGTCGAAGGCCAGCACGCCCTGGATGTACGGGAACATGAGGCTGTTGAAGGAGGGCGAGTCCGGAGCGTCGGCGGTCGGTGTGTCGCCGGCGGGTATGGGCTTATCGGACGTCAATGCGATGGCCGTCTCGGCGGCCACGATGCCGCCCATGGAGTGCCCGATCAGGATCACCCGGACGGAGGGATCGATCGTGGGCGACGGTGTGCCGTTGGCGACTTCGAGGTCGATCACCTTCTCGAGCAGCCTGGTGCAAGCATGTTAGTCTTAAATTACATAGCGACGTGTGGATTGTCACAGCTAACCAGTCTCTGAATCTTCCGACGCAGTCTCCTAGATCCCCTCGAGTCTCGTACTTGGGGTATATTATGACTTGGGTATCGATCTTGGGCAGCTCTTGTTGCACGAGCTTGCGGAGATGTTCTGTGAAGGCATAATTGTTCCCAAACGTCTCCTCACCCCCCTTGAAGCCATGGATGAAGCACAGCAAGAGTGTCTTCTTCATCTTGCGCCCCCATCGAGAGAACAGACAAGGTGATGGTGAGGCTGTAGGGATGATATACCTAGGTAGTACCTAGGTAGGCTGGAGGCCTAGATTATAGCTTGAGCCAGGTGGCGAATGGGTGCCGGGCAGGGGTGATAACCCCACCATGGCGCTGTGATGTCAATACTCGAGACCCAGCAATATCGAAGCTCTAGCACGTTTCAGGCGATAGAACATGTGTTTTAAAGATTGGCGATCCCGTCCCGGCTCCTTGGGTGCGTCTTTCCCATTAAGCCAACATGTGTGCATGTGAACCGATAGTATTGCCCTTGGACGTGGGATCAGCATTATGATAAAATTCTATATCTTTACCACGACCCCGTGCCTCTATTTACATGTAGCAAGAGCGGCTTAAACGTTTTCCTACGAATCCTCGTGTAATCGTAGCACACTTACAGCGTTGCTGCCCATGACTGCGAGAGCCTCTTTGCTTCCCTCACCAAGAGCCTTATTCACAGCTTCGGCGTTCATACCAACGCTCTCCCACTCCCCTTGCTCGTCACTTGTAAGTGGCGGGAAGAATGGGTGATCTGTCCCGAACATGAGTCGGTCTGCTCCACTGGCATCGATGGCCGCCTTGAGGCCGACCTCCGAGTAGATGACGGCATCCAGGTATACCTGCTCCTTGAGGACGTCCCACACGGTTCTCCTCTTCGGCCCAACCTTTCCTTCCCTGACCAGATGCCCATCGTGAAGCACGCAGCTTTCAATACGACCTGCCAGGAATGGTAGAGTACCTCCGCTGTGAGCAAGAATCATCCTTAGGGATGGCACACTGTCAAAGACGCCGGCCAAGTACATTCTCGTAACGGCTATTGTAGTCTCCATGGGAAATCCGAGAGCGAGAGGGAGGACATGGCCATACTCAGCACTTGCTCTTGGCCCCCAGACATCATTGGGCAGACCGTAATGAGGATGAAGGAAAATGATCAGCCCGGCAGCTCCAAGAGCCTCAAAAATGGGAAGTAGGGCAGGATCATCGAGACCTTTTCCTAGCCCTGATGTGCCAAGGATAATACCTCTGCAATATTTGAGCGTCTGAAGATGTTTTATGGAATCCTGTATGGTCTCCAAGGACGCAGTCAGGGGTAAAGTACCGAAGAAAAACAAGCGACCTGGATGTTGCGCACACATAGACGAGAACTCCTCATTGACCGACTCTGCAATTTTGCCCGATTCAGATGATGCCAGGAAGTCCAACCAGGGATTTGCTAATGATATCACAGAAATATCAATCTTATGTGTGTCCATGAAATGTATCTTCTGGTCTAGCGAAGAGTAATGTTTCGTGAGCGGCCGCCCCGGAGGCTTGGTCGAGGCAACATCCTCGTCTAGAGACGGGACCTCAGCCGACAGAAGAATAAGCCGTGGATCTGGAGAGCTCGGATAACTGCGGACCAAGGGAATTTCGTTTCTTGACTCTAGTATCCTCACATAAGACGGAGGATACATGTGAGTGTGGATGTCCACGATCTTTGCCATGATGTAGCTCCTGACACAGGGGCTTTGCGTCGTACAGGCCGAGCTTATGACGGGGAAGTTTTATGTATATCGTAAGTCGAAAGGAGTGACGCCAAGAACAGAGTGTCATATGCGGTCTGAAAAAGAATGTGAAGAGGGTTGTTCTTCCTCAGCCGACCCCCTTTTAGAGCTGTTAGAGGAAGCTATTCGGCCAGCTCCATCATTGCGCTTAAAGTCTATCTAGGCTGGGCCCGCCAACCCCGCACTTATCAAGCTGTTATCACTCTATCTTACGTCTAATCGCTTGCATCTCTAATCGCTATCACTCATAGGGTGTCTTATCGTCCAGCGAGGTATTACAACCAAGACTGACTGATAGGTTGTCGGGATCAAGTGGCCAATCCAAACTTCTACCGAGAGAGGCAGGTGCCTCCGATCTCAACAGCATCGTACGTCTCTCGAAGACTTCTTCGGAAGCGCGCGATTCCACAGAACCAACCCTACCCCATAAATACGATCTTCCCCCTAAGTTGTGGATTCGAGCTACGCTCCCACTCTTTGTTCACTTGAAGCTAGGCTGAGCATTAGGTTGAGTGCGGCTCACTTCTGTCTTCACACCAAGTACGCTTTTGGATCTCCAAATCGTGACCACACAACTTCCAACATGGAGAAGGCAGCGGTTGAGGATCAGGGGCTCTTGATCCCAGTATGTGCACATGAAGCTTGAGTATGAGGTTAGAGCAGGGTACTAAATATCACATACAGCTCATTGACTTCTCCAAATTCCTTGAAGGAGACGAGGCGCAGAAAAAGGAGACTGCAGATGCTATCCTCCGTGGATTTCAGACTGCCGGCTTCATCTATCTGAAGAACATCCCGGTCACACCCGAGACGCGGAAGCATGTCTTCGACACATCAGCCAAGCTATTCAGGTTGCCACTAGAGACCAAGTTGGCGCATGGCTGGACCACGCCTGAAGCCAACAGAGGATACTCAGCTCCCGGACGGGAGAAGGTGACGCAGCTCAAGGATCTCGCCGACGTCGCGAAGCTCAAGGAGGGCAACCCAGATATCAAGGAGAGCTTCGAAATTGGTCGTGAGGGTGAGCCAGATCACCCAAACCAATGGCCACCGGAGGAAGGTGAAATGGTCGGGTTCAAGTCAACAATGCTGGACTTCCACGATCAGTGCAAGGCCCTCCATGTAGAGGTTATGCGTGCCATTGCCGTTGGCATGAACCTAGACGCCGGATTCTTCGACGACTTCGTCGATGTTGGCGATAACACGCTTCGATTGCTGCACTATCCGGCGGTGAATAAGGAGATATTTAAAATAAACCCGGGCCAAGTGCGCGCTGGTGAGCATTCAGACTATGGCTCCATCACACTCCTATTCCAGGACTCCGCAGGCGGCCTCCAGGTGAAGAGCCCCAACGGCAAGTTTGTCGATGCCACTCCCATTGAGAACACATGCGTGGTCAACGCTGGTGACCTCCTGGCTAGATGGAGCAATGATACTATCAAGAGCACTATCCACCGTGTTGTTGAGCCACCTCATAAGGACTCCGATGTATACCCGGCGAGATATAGCATCGCGTAAGTTTCCCTCTGCTCCCTTTTGCGGATTGAGTTGTCTCTACAAAATGATACTCACGTTCGAGAACAGTTATTTCTGCAACCCCAACTTTAAGAGCCATATCGAGGCGATTCCTGGCACATTTGCAACCGAAACCGAGAAGAAGTACGATGGCATCAACAGCGGACAATACCTGGTGCAAAGACTTGCAGCAACTTATTGATGACTTAACGATATGAATGTAAGACTGTAGCTTCCAAAGACGAAATAACTTCATGAAAGGTTGTTTTTTACCGAGCCGCCTGTTATTGTGAAAATAGTCCATAGATGAATGTTATGTTATGTTCAAGTTATTACCCCTGGGTAGAAAATAAAGTGCTTGGGATTTGGTGTGGCGCCAACCAGCACCCGCCTGCGTCCATTGCGCTAAGATTGCTGATACATCAAACTGGACCTCCAAAAACATTTATTCTTCACCCACTTGCACCTCTTCTACCTTTCATCGACAAACCTGCGATTGCGCAACAGCGCTCTCTGTCCGGAACCCTTTGATTTAAATCCCGTAACCTAAATCAAACTCGAGAGGGGGGCTTTGAACGCTGATTAAACGACGTCTGCGCAGTCTCACGAGCGCTCTCTGCCTTGCCACTCGAGGGTCAGTTGCATCGGGTACGACAGCCATACACGCGCATTCCCTGCTTTTCCTAGCCGCGCTCAACGAAGATGGAGAAGGACAAGCAGGAACTCCTCGTGGCCGCAAAGGCTTTCGCTGCCGACAATGTCGACCTATACGAACTTCTCGGGCTGGAAGACAAGACAGTCACAGAGCAGTCTGTGATCCAGCGAGCATGGCGAAAGGCATCCATGCACGCGCATCCCGACAAGGCGCGCGAATCCTTTTCCAAAGACGTATGGGAGCGCTACGGCCTCGCGCGCGACGTCCTAATAGACGAGGACGCGCGAGCGACATATCAGAAATCCCGCGCCGCGGCGGCGCAGCGTAAACTCCAGACCGAAGCCCTGTCAGCGAAGAGGCGGCGCCTGAAGGATGAGCTTGAGGAGGCAGAGCGCGGGGCAAAGCGCATGAAAGAAGACGATATCGCGCGCCAGGCAGAGCTTGAGCGTGAGAGAGTGGCATCTGCTGCGAAGGGTCGAGCCTACATGGAAGAACGCAAGCGACAACTAGCAGAGGCAGAGGCCCGCGAGAAAGATAGAGAGAAGCAGAAGGAAGAAAATCTGGACGATAAGATCCGTGAACTTGAAAGGCGCCTCGAAGAGAAGGCTCGAAAGAAGGCCGAGAAGAAGGCACGCAAAAATGGTCTTCCGGTTGTACCTCAACAATCAGATGCTACTAAGACCGCTGAACCATCACCCAAAGCTTCAGAAAGTGTTCCTCCACCACCACCACAAAACCCACGAGCGGATCCCCTAATACCTACCGACCAGAACGGCGCCGCGGCCCCAGCAGCCGTACCCAAGCCTAACTGGAAAACCACGATGGAAAGATTGAAAGCGGCTGAAGCTGCACGTCAGGAGCGGAAACGTAGAGAGGTGGAGCCGGCAGAGGCGCCAAAGGTAGTTTCTTAGAACTTCTCTCTTACACGAGACTTTATGATACCCAATATTACGAATAGAACTGACGCTGTGTCAACGTTTAAGGCATTCTCGGACTCCCCCTCTCCACTCGGCAAGCCCAGAGCTTGTCCTTTGTGTAAGTGATTTTAGACTTTGAGTGAATGCTATGCTACTTCGTGACTATGATGATATGTTACAATTCTCAGGATTCTGGTCGGTGAGTTGTTTGTAGATTGTAGATGTTTATTTCTCAACGTAGTATTCGAGCTTATGCTTTGCTCTTTGGTGAGAGCTATTGTGGTGCGTCAAGTCCTTGCCTTAGCCAATCTGGCACAAAGGCTTTGATCTTGACCGAAAGGTCTTCGCGATCCTCTCCGAGTTTGTGCTGCATGATGAACTCATCTTCCGGGTTGTATGCCGCTGCCGCTGTTTCTCCCGGCAGCACGACATCTGTCATTATCTCCAGCCTACAGAGAGCGAGGCCAACATTACCTACGCCCTTGAGCCATTTCCCTGCACTTCTTCCTCGTTTCTCGAAGCGGCCGATGCTGGTATCTGAGGGGATCATCGCAGCATCGAGGTCTTCTAGCCCACTTGAAGTCTCGATAGAAGGGTGGTACGCCAGATGGTCTGGCATCGCCTTGTCTGGCGTGTAGAGGATGCACGGCAATATCCTCTTGCGGACCACGCCCCGATGCTTTGTCCGGATCGTGAGCTCCTGACCCACGTAACACCCCTTTCTAAAGTCGATGCCCCCCATAAGATCAATATTGCTGTCTAAAGGCAAAGAATGCTCTCGCGGGATCTCCTCCTGGCCTTCCGGTACACCATTCAGATATCTTCGGACTTGATATGCTTCCTCGTTGACATTGTCCAGGTCTAGTGGTGGTAGATCGGTACCCGCTCTGATGAGCCGGTATCCCAGAGCTGGGGCTCTTGTGTCTTTCATCTGGATGCCTGAATCCTTCGAGACCTGAGCCGCAGCTTCCAGTCCTGACTTGCCGCCATCATCCCAAGCTTGCCACACGGTGAACTCCTCCTTGTCCAGGAGCCGCACGTTAAACTTCGCCCGGAGCTTGTACCGCTTGATGTGCGCCGCCAGCCTCTGCGCTTCATTTGAATCGACCTCGATCAAAAAGCTCTCGCCAGCAGCCGTCTTTCCCCCATTCAAGATGGTGTCCGGGTATATGAAGACATCGTAGAGCACACGGCCTGTCGCGTTAAGAAAGGCAGTGTAGAACCCGGTGTCTCGAGGTTGGCCGTCGGCGGAAAGTATGCTCGATGTTATGATACCCTGCAAGAACTTGGGCGCATCGGGGCCGGAGACGGAAATCAGTCGGCGGGATGGCAGTGCGGCGAACCCGGAGGAGGGTGGTGGTGGAGGAGCTGCGCGGCGAGAGGAGCTCGAGAACTGGCGCGCTGCTGAGAGGCAGCTTCGGCAGATGAAAGTCGGCCGCACCTGTCGAGAGGCTCGAGCTGCAGGATGCATTGTTCCTCGGGGTAGAGTGCTGCTTCAAGAAAAGAGTAGCATCACGATGTGTTGCGTTGCGTTGTGCAGAAAGGTTGGAGATGGACCCAAAAATTCAGACGTAGCTACGGCGATGACATAAGGTCTCCGGAGATTTGGTGGGGCCGGGGTGTATAGCACGCGGCAGCCACACGGAGTGTCTCGAGTTGCGAAAGGATCCCGCCCGGGATAGGGTACCTTCTTTCACAATACATTCATAGGGCAATATTTCTATTCCTTGGTTGAATATACGGTAATTTAGGTATTCATCTATGCTTTACCGTTGCTTTGATAGCCATGGCTAAATTTGGATGAGAGTGAAAGGCGAAAGAGTCTCGTAACACAGCGAAGGTGGTAGTCCCTTACTAACTACAGCTACAATTTTGCTCCGTTTAAGAAGATAACATCAATGTACGGCTTCACTCATCTCGGCACTGTAATATGACCCAAAGAAAGCCTGTCAATCCAATGGTCCTTTTCGTGTGCGAAAATCGGCAGCTCTAAGCTCTTTAAGAGCACCCTCCGACATCGCCTTGTTGAGGGTCTAAGGAAGATCATGAGGCCGAATCGTTCCTTACGCCGGTCATCGTTGCCGGTTGCCCGATCATCCCGGACCGTTGCTATCGATGAAGAGACATCCCAAAGTACCGATAAGTCTTGTTGAGGACCTTCCGTAGCTCCGATTTCCTCCTAGTGGGGTCAATGGTTCATAATATCAGACCAGGCCTCATCCAAATGCATGATACCTTTGACATTATCCCCGCCCTCTTGCTAGGCTCATTTCCCTCTCGGGCAGGGTCCCTAATCATTCTATCCAAAGGTTAGGAAGGAAGCCTAGGATTTTCGACGCGGCCCATGGGAATAATTGTACTGCCTTGTCAGGCTCGTCTGGAAGTCCTAGAAAGGCAGACTCTACGAGCTGTAACAAGCAGGCCAGGCATCCTTTTACCCCACCCCCCACGACACTCACGGCGGCTAGCGGGCTCTACTGTGTATGTCACTTGACCTCCTCGGCCTTTCATAACTCGGCACCACGATGATGAGACCGAGCTTGGGTATACCCGACCCTGTTGAGTACCCAGAATGACCCGAAGGAAGCGGAGGGAAAGCGGAATGATCTTTTGATGAATTGTCGTCGTATCTACGAGCCCCAAACAGGAGCCGTACGATCACTTACCACGAGGATATACGCAGACTGATCATGCAGCATCCACAGTCTCTGCTAGCCAAGCTGTGTCAAGTAGTAAAACGTGACGTTGCGTTCTGTTGGCCTCAACATATACGAAACCAAGCCTCAGCAGAGATTGACGCCCGATCTTAAGTATCTGGCAGGATCCCCCATAAGCCTCACCGCAACTTGAAGGATTTCACGCTGGCTGCACGATGCATGATTGGCCAGGCAGTGACTCTGAAGCGTCTTGTCCGCTTCATGCCGCCATATGCACGAGCGAGCACCGAGCCCCTCAAGACTGCGGGTGCCCGACGCAGGGGCGGAGGCAGAAGCCTACCCTATCCTCTCCCCGTAGCCCCTTCACCCACGGCCGATCGCAGCCTTGATCGGGTCCGGCGGGAAACTCGTTGGACGTGTTTCTCAAATGCAATGCATTGAATGAAACCCGCAGAGAGCCCGGCGAGCAGATGCGTACCAGACGGGAGTCACCCGCTTGAGTCAGCCTGGCAACCTTTGCTGCCTTCCTATCTGATCTGATAGGTATCCCGAATGTCTCTTATGTGCCTCTGTGTCTCGGAGATGCACAAAGTCCCAGACACCGTCCGTCGATCACCCACCGCTCGAGTGCACCTGGTCTTATCGTCTGATGGGCGGAGATGTCGCAAGATGGTGTCAGTGAGTCTAGAGGTGCACACATACTACCACGGTTCTACTACTAAGTGTCATGCTGTGCACCTTTGAACGGATGCCCATGGGATCTAATCCCACTCCTACCGTACATAGGTACCATCCAGATAATGAATGATCTTATCTCATCAGGAAGTTTGATAGCCTGCCCCACCATCAGTGACAAAGGTGCCACGACTCATACGCGCACGCGCACCAGCACATTTTCTGCGGGAGACCGAGATGCCGAGAACACGGCGGAAGTCTACGCACCAAGTCCCTGCGTTCTTACACCGCTGACCAAAGCAACATTATGTCAGCTTTCATTAAAACTAATGTGGGCCTCGTCTATTCCGCCGGCCATGCCAACAGCACCGCCCCGTGTCGGACGGTACCTTCTGAATTATTTGAGATAATTCATGCCGCCGTGCTGATACTTGTCGTGAACCTTGAAGACTGCCCTGCATCGCATCGTGTCCTATTTTGTGTCTCTCGGCCGAAGGCACACACGGATGCCCAGCCCAGGGTCCGCTGAGGTCTCAAATTTCCACAACAGCCTCTATTGAATCAATCTCATCGCCGTGCCCGTGTCAAGCTGAAAAAGTTATTGATCGTGGACTCCGTTGTGGGCGGTGTTCTCGACCCCCAATAATGAAACTCTATTGACTCGATGTGCGCAAATGGTAACAAGCCCAACCTCGGCCGGGACCCATTGTAGCTGCCGGGGCTCTTTGTCGAGGCCTAGCAAAGGTTCTCGACTGTTAATAATCGGGCTGGCTGAGCACGAAACTCCAAGGACAGCGGGGCCCGGTGATTGGTCCAGATGCGACGTGTCAGCACAGACCAGCATTCCGAGTGCTTGGGATTTGAGTAATTGTCGTGTAGCTTTCTAATCAGGACTGGACGCACTGGGGTAAGCGAAGGGAGCGCGGGATCGCCAAAGGTACCCAGGTACCTCTTACCTGCGAAAAGGCCGAGTCATAGACTCGTACCCGCCTTGGGCTTGCTGACATTTTTTTTCTTCTTCCTGCTTCCGGGACTAGCGGCCGGATACCCTCTTGGCCCCGGTCGGTGTTTGGCTGAATGCCGTGGTCGATTGTGAGTGAGTGAATCACACCGACCACCCGAGCAGAACATTTTGCTCTGCATTTGCCAGCAAACCCCACCCGACTTCGGCGGTGTGGTTTGATGACTGTTAGTCCTGTGATCAAATTACTGAGAACGATAGAGAAATCACGATGCACCGGTTAAGGAATGATGGAAGGTCACCAGTGGCAAGTCACAAATGAGACAAGTAAATTGATTGAGTTGAAATTGTTTGTTATTTTTTTGGTATCCATTTTGCCAATTATTATGGTATCGCACTGTAGAAAAGCTCCATTCTCACTCTACCTTGGGTGCTGACCAGCTTATGGTTGCACCAGGGAGCGAGAGCCAAGAAAAGTACTACCCCTCAGTCACCAATCCTCCAAAGTGCTTCTGTATATCCTGTTCTCATAAAAAATCCTGCTGAAGAGTGGTGACATCTGAATGTCTATGGCAATCCCGTTGCCAGTAGTGGTAGTTCTAGATCGCTCGCTTTTGTTTCTCGTAAGGACCCCAATGCCATGCCGCTGTGTGGTATTGAACGCCGTGCTATGCAGATGGAAAAATCAAATCGCTTTTTGTTTGTTTGAAAGACACAAAGATGAAGGGCTTAGTAGACAGATATCGCCGAGACCAGCCTTGCCGGATTTCGCGGCGGCAAGTAGTAGCCTTGGTCGTAGAAATCTGAGTCCTTCTCTGAGTATTCTGTCGAAGCGATTGATTCCCTCTGCTTTTCCGAGAATGTCGGTAGCACGGTGGATGGCGGGGATGGCGGCATCGACTCGTCTTCTGATGAGTCGGAGTCGTGCTCAAGCTCCGGTGGTGATGCGGAGTGAGACGGTGATCGGGTCAGGGTAAGGTGTGCGTAGTCCTCCTCCTCATCCTCCTCCTCAAAGTCCTCGTCCACCTCCATAGCCGGGCTCTGCGGCACAATCTTGTTTGAAGCCACCCGGGTCAGGGAGACAATGTCGGCCATCTCAACATCCTCGTCATCAAAGTCGCTATCGGAGTCTGATGAGGAGTCGGAGTCGGCGTCCTCGGCATCCCAGTCCTCCTCCGGGTCCTCGATGACGGTGTCGGCCCACTGGATGTGCTTCTCCTCCTTCTTCGGTGATGCGCTGCGGACGGATTGGTTGAACCACGACTCTTGCTCACGCTCGGCATCGGCAAGCTCAACCATCAGGGAGTCTAGCAGGTTGGCGTGGCCAACGAGCAGGCGGAGGTTGTGATCGGGGCGGGCAGCCTCGTGAGAGAGCTTAGACCTGGCCTTGTGGGCCAGGTAGTAAGTCTGGGTGATGCTCATGGTCTTTCTCTTGAAAGGTGAGGCAATCAACGGTGATGCAGGAGTAGCTGATGATGTGGAGAGGGGAGAGGAAGTTGTTGTTGTTATTGTAGAATG
Source organism: Phaeoacremonium minimum UCRPA7 (assembly GCF_000392275.1). Taxonomy (NCBI): domain Eukaryota; kingdom Fungi; phylum Ascomycota; class Sordariomycetes; order Togniniales; family Togniniaceae; genus Phaeoacremonium; species Phaeoacremonium minimum. The sequence continues at coordinate 128,779 of NW_006921062.1, read as the reverse complement.
CATTTTGTATGAAAGCCCAAGGCAGAAGGCAGAATCTAGGACTCTATTCGTCTTATGGTGCAATTGCTTCGATTGTGACTCAAGGCAGCGAGGGCCGATTGCGGAAAGGCGCGCTATGACAGGGGTGCCTCGCCGAAAAATATGTAATTTAGGGCGCTGGGGACATGTAATTGTGTACCTTTTGGCGTTTGTGGTAATGTCCAAGACTGTTTAAGTGAAGACAGTTTGAAGAGTCTTTCTGAGTCTCTTGATATCTTGTTATGATGTTGGTGAGTGTGAATGCTGATGATGATGAGAACGGCTTGGACGGAAGAGAAGGGGTTGACAATTCTTATGTATCTACTGCTGACGACTGACCGACTGTCCGCAAGTGTCGCTTTCGCAGCGTCGTGGCTCGGCTTTCGCAAGGATGGAGACCAGCGGGCTGAATAAACGAGAGTCGGGGTTTGCGAGGACCCGTGCCCTGCCCGAAAGTACCCCCTCAGTGGCCGGCCCAGCCAAAGTGTACCTGGAATTAGAGTGTGCATGCGGCCGGCCCCCCCTGCACACCCGTCTCCTCCGAGAGTTTGTCCCCTTGTCTCCGACAAATCCAGATGACTCGCAAACGATGGATGACTGGGCGGTGACTTACCAATCCACCCTCCTCGTCTTAATTCCTTAGAAACACCCTGACACTACTCGAGCAGGTACCCAGGTAGCTCAGGTATCATCTTCATTGCCTGACCCGGCCGAGGTACCTCATCGGGCTCTTTTGTGCACGCTCGCAATCGCTTTTTGGTCGGTTTCAAAGCCAGCTTCAATTCCCCCGGAGTCTGGAAATGTTGCTAGACCCGCCCCGTCTCGTCTCATGCACAGCATCAGGCACTTTCTACGATGCAACGATTCTCAGATCATCATGGCCCAGGCTATGGGTTATGCTACGCTTTGCTATGTGCCGACCCTCCGACATCTTTCATTTCCCAGAATGTCATGATTAACTAACATGAAGGGCTGCATGTCGCGAAAAAAGGCTTACGCCCTGCTAATCGTCATCCTCGCAGCGTGTGTCCTCAAATGAGATGCTGGGATGCCAGGTGCCATGGAGAGTCATGACCGCATGAGACAAGCTTGATTTGTTATTGACGCCATGATCCGATTCCTAAGCACCGACGAGCCTTACTGCTGGACCCCGCAAGTCCGATGACAATCGCTGCTAAGGAGCCCTGCACGCTAGATCTTCCCTTAGAAATTGGATGCGTCTGTTTGAAATGCCATCTTTCCACCCGATTCTTTTTCACACACCTCCCCGGATTTCAGTTATCTAATCTCCTACAGGCACCACCATTTTATCTCCAGCACTTAATTCCACCGCAACCATACGGGTGGATCATGATGCATAATCCCAAGACAAGGCCTTGATGACTATTTTCCCGTCTCATTCTCCCTGGGCGTCAACATCTCCCATTCCGCAATTGGAAGGTTTCAGAACACATCCGCGTATCCTCACTAATTCACTAATGTGCTACACAAGTAATCGCACGTAGACTCATGGCACCGGGGCGGGGCCTCGTCAAAGCAAGCGTAACGCCCAGAAACCAATTGGTGATTCCGCGTAATGCTCTCCCCAGGCTCATTAGGGGAAATTGCTGCGAGCTCCAAGCCACCGTAGGCACCATCAATTTGGCGGGGGTGGCAGCACGGAGGAAGCGGGTGACTTGATCAGGAACGGATGAACAGAAAGGAGCCTCCTGACCAGGCTGTCGAATTACCACAGCAACAGGTAGCAGGTAGACCGTGTGCACTGCAAGCCTGCTGACATTGACACCTGGCAGCATCGGTGCACAGTCGTATGGCGGGTAGCAATACGCTGGTGAGCAACCCGCGCGGGGTGTCCAAGACGCCCGAGTAGCTCCGCCTCAGCGTCGTGTCCTACATACAGAGCAACTCTAGGGAGCTTCGCAACGCATACGAGGGGTACGAGTACCCCACTGCTGCATTTTGGCTGGCGGCTCGGGTGCGACCTTGACGCCGACCACCGGTTTGTGGCTCAGCACCCAATTTGCACGGGGTGAATCCCTGCCTGAGGAGTCAGTCGGCAGGCCACGAATCCACCATTTTGTGCTGCGTCAGCTCGGGTCTGCCACTATGCGAAAGCGAGCGAGGCCAGCATTCGCGAGCGAAGCGGGTACGGGCCAAGTTGGATTTGCCCGACTCCATTCTTGCAGATCTGTAGGGCTGTGGTCGCCAGGTACCGTACACTGGTACGCATCATCACTATGGATCCTTCCTCTCAATCGGATTCGCGTCAAAGTTGCTCAATCCCGTCCCATATGATCCTACGCGACAATCGTGCCCCATTTGACATCCTAAACGAAGCATAGAGGGTCGGTCTCAATTGAATCCCTACTGTTGAGTCCATGCCACTCACCGCGCATAGTGCTTTAGTAGACCGTCTCAGTAATTGACATCAGGCACATGCACTGTTGATTGTATACACGTCTTGTCAGACTGGATCATGGTGTATTTTGAGTATACGGCTTACCAGGCACAATTTGTTCCTAGTGACACCTTGCCTAAACGAGCAAAACTGTCCTACAGGGCTTGAGTTACCTACTGCCTGAAGCGCTCGCCGCGCAGGTGCGCCTGCAAAGCCTCAAGCGGGACGCCAGCGCCCTACGACTGCTGATATTACAGAGAGAGTGTGTGCGCCCAGCCATGTAAGCAACGTAACACGGCCTCGAGAAAATTCGGCGTGCGCATTTCCACGGAGTCGCCAGAGAGCATGCACACCGACTATTCCTCTATTCTATTCTTGCGAACTGCCTGCTGTTGTCATCGCTTGTGGCTGACCGCGCGAACACGTCAATATACACCTACACATACGAGGGAAATATTGGTGCTACCTAATTTCACGGCTACGAGGTTTGGGACTTAGCATCAATTGCCGGTTTAGGAAGATGATAACGGCTCTTGCAGGTTTGTCCTGCTCGCGTGCCCTGCGGCCGGGTGACTACGGACGGTACGAAAATGCCCGGCTGACGACCCCGTCCACGACCGATGCCCTGTCCCGGTGCGCTCTTTTTGTCCCCTGCCGTACTTGCACTGGTCCCCAAACAAGGCCGGCTCTCAGAAATGTGCGAAATCGTGATTGCTTCTTGATTAATGATACCTAATTAGCAGCGATGCGCCCGGCGCGTCATTTTGTTGTTTTGTGTGCAGCACCCCGGGACCGACTGCCAGAAACCTGTCAAAGCAGGTAGGTCCCCACGTCTCCGTAGAATGCCCGTCCGTCAATCCCGAGCCAGCAACCGCCCAGTCCTCGAATAGCGGGGCTCGAGGGCGGACAGGTTCGGGAGCCTTAATGCACACTGATTACTCACTCTCGCTCATACTCAGTCACCTACCGTGACGGCTGCAACCAGTAGGCGGGCTTCTGTCGAATCAGAGCCGTCCATGCTGTCCCTCGCTCTTCGCTCTGTCGCCGACTTTGATTGTACCGCGCCGACAAAAGCGGGTCCAAATAGGGTTTCTGGGTTGCAAATTCTTCCACGCGCCTTCTAGCGTCGTTCTAGCGCCCCTCTTCAACCCTTCTAGTGCATCAACTCGCTTTCGTCTCTTCGATCACATCACTGCACGATCTTTCTGTTACCTTGACCGCCGCCAGACGGAGACAGCAGGCCTGACTGTGGTCTATGCAGCAGTCCCTGCATCGCCATGCGCGGATGACTCCATCGCATTTCGGAGGTAAGAAATGGAAGGATGCTCATCTCAGCCCCAAAGCGGTCTTTGCCGGATTAGGCAAGGCGCGTAACCCAGAGGACAGGACTGGACTTTCGGTGTTAAGTGAGCTCCGTGCACAGGCCGATGCATAACTTTATTTTTGCGGGCTGCTCCACAAGTCCGGCAGGCCGGTACTGTGACGCACACAACTTGGACCCTGGAAAGGAGTTTTCGCAGCGTCGCTTAAGTCCGCGAAGGTTTGTGCTCGCGCGGGAGTGGCTGGCCCCGGTGAGGTCAATGACTCTGGAACGCGGGTTTGAAGCGGCGGTCTTAATTCATGTACACGATCTTGACTGCGATGAAGCTTTTCTGGGGATCGTGTCTATTGATCGATCGTCCACATCGATTGTTTGCGATACCACCGTATCGAGGTGTTAGGGTAGATCGATAGAGTAACCGTACTATGGCAATCTGGGCAAGTGGCATGAGTGGGCCAGGAATCAATGCGAGGTAATCGTTGTATACGCCGTAGTAATAATGTGAGAAGAGTACCTGCTGAAGCACGCCTATATTGTGGTATCCCATCATGACGCAGACTTGACTACACCGGCTTCAAGCGAGGTTCCACCACGACGGAACGCCCTCCATCTGCAAGTCGTATACGCCATAGCCGGCTTACCTCAGCTGCTTAGGTTGGAGTGGTGGTGGACTCTTTGGGAACAGTCGGCGTGGCATCGCAGCCTCAACTCCCCTCAGCCCAAGCCACACATCCCAGCGTTCTGTCACGGCTGCGCTGTGTAGAAGAGAGCACGCCTGAGATTCCCCACCCCCTGCATCGAGTGTGTTGACCCTTCAGCCCTAAGACCTGCCTCCTCAGGCTGCCACTCTCCTGCTCGGCATGCCTGAGGGACGAGGTACCTAGGTAGTGTGAAGCTCGGGAGGACAAGCTTCTTCAGACATGAGATATGGATCACGCCCGAATCGGAGGAAAATTTAACACTCAATTAACAGCATCGAGAATTTCGAGGTTTTAGAGGGATAGATAGTTCGGAGCCGAGATTGTATGAAAATTTCTTTCTGTGGATCTCATCGTTGAAAAGTACCCGCTCCATAGTAAACAAAAACCTGTGACTCTTCCGTCCCATCGCGAACCGGCCCGCTACTCACCTAAGTGACAGGTCCCGAAGGTCATGGCTATCGGCATGCCGACTCAGAGAGGTGCCCGGCTCCTCTATAACAGGGCAGCAGACCTTGATTACGGAAGAAGTAGGCGACTGGGAGGAAGTGATTAGCTCTCTTAGGATTAGTCACCTAGGTGAAGCCCGGTATTTGCCTGGCCTTGTGGGGGTTGACGAGCCCGCAAGCAGCAGCAGGGGCCGGTTTGGTCCGAGGTATATACACATGATCCCCGGCAGTGAGGGACGCACAGATTTGCAGCAGGCACTTTGTCAGACAGGGACCACACGTGGCATTGCCGTTCGAGCCGTTATATGCATTGGGGGTAAGTCTAGTAGAGCTGGATATGTACTCCCTCCCCCCCAGTCCAAAGTCGGCGTCGGGGGTTCATGCCGCCCGAAGGGCCTGATGCCCTCTTTTCCTCTTGCCGCCCGCTTCCCGGCGCTCCTCGATGTCCAATAGGGCCTCTCGCTTCTTCTCGCCGACGATCTTGAGCGCGTCCCTCATGACCCTCGTCTCCAGGTTGACGCCCGCCTCCCGCCAGGGCTCCAGCGGCCGGCCGACCCGCTCCTCGATGGCCAGCACCAGCTCCACGTCCCGCTGGCCCACGAACGTGACTGCGTCGCCCTTGCGCCCGGCTCGCGCGGTACGGCCGACCCGGTGGATGTAGTCGTCCGGATCGCGCGGGATGTCGTAGTTGATCACGAGGCTCACCTCCGGGATGTCGAGACCACGCGCTGCGACGTCGGTCGCGACGAGGATGCGCGCGGCGGCTGCCCGGAAACGGCCGAGGTTGTCGATGCGCTGGCGCTGGGGCAGCTTCGAGTGCAGCGCTGTGACGCGGTGCTCGAGCAGCATCAGCAGGTGGTGCAGGTAGTTGGCGGTGTCGGTGCGGTTGCAGAAGATGATGACCGACTTGTCCGCGTTGGCCTCGGTCAGAAGGAAGACGTGGAGGTAGTGCTCCCGGTGCGTCACCTGGACCTGGATGAAGGTCTGGTGAAGGCTGGCGGGAATGGCCATCACCTGAGTATCGACTTCGCACACAAACACGGGCTCCTTGCCCGGTTTGGGCGGCATGTTCTTGAGAGCTCGGACCTCTGGCGTGATTGTTGCGGTGAAGAGCAGCGTCTGCCTCTGCGCAGGCGGTGGTAAGACACCCAGACACTCTTCAACATCCGGGAGCATGCTTCCAGGACCGGCAGCAGACAGCAGACGATCTGCCTCATCGAGCACAACGAAGCGGACTCTCCTCAGACCGCAAATGGTGTCTTCCCCTGAAGTGCGGATGTGATCTGCCAGCCGGCCAGGGGTAGCAATGACAACGTGAGGACGCTGAGCCAGCGCGATGGCTTGCGGCCGCATATCAGCACCTCCTGTCACAAGAACCGCCTTCAGAGTTTGCGGTGATGATATGGCCTTGAATTGCTCGAACATCTGGAGGGCCAGTTCACTATCATGGTGTCAGTATTCGGAGTGCAAAATTGTGATATATGTGATCATATCTTACCGCGTAGGGGTAAGAACGACAGCAAAGATTGCAGATGGATCTTCTGCCCATTTCTGTAATATAGGTACAGCAAAAGCCATCGTCTTTCCTGAACCTGTCCTGCTCCCACCGATACAATTCCTCCCTTTTAGAATTTCTGGGATACAGCCTTTCTGGATACCCGTAGGTCTCCTGATAGCCATGTTGGCCAGCGACTGCACCAGCCATGGCCGAACATTGAGAGACTCAAAAGTCGTGTTCGGGTCTGTAAGGGCAAGAACCGTCTGAAGGGGCTCTTTGACATGCTGAGGCTCTGGTCTGGGCTCGGGCTTGTGCTCAGCCCTCCGCTTGATACGTGAGGGGACGTTCACAATGGACACCGCTGGCTCATCGTCCTCTTTGGCAGCAGGTGCGACTTTGCGCCTCTTCCGCGACTCGACGCTGTCGAGGTGGTCTGACTCGGAACCACTATCTTGTGAGTCTGCATCGTCTTCAGACACAGATGGCGACGATGAAGTCTGTGCATCGGACTCATTGCCCGAAGAAGAAGCCTCAGACGCGGCGACCCCAGAGGCTCTGCGCGGCACGCGCTTGACGGTCGAGGAGGGCATTGGCGAGATTACAAGAAGGATTGGTCTAATATGTCATCATCATAAGATGATCGTGCCGTGATATGCGGATGTGATGGCTGCAGGTTGGGTATGTCCAAGCCGACTTTTGGGAAAATTTTAGTTTGCCTGCACAGTGCGCTACAGAAGGAGACCGCCATTGGGAGGGATCCGCTGGGTGCATCAACGAGGTGGATTTAGCGGCAGCGGTGGGCCAGGGGCACCTGGCCAATTAGCGCCATTTAGATGGGAAACGCATGAAAGCTAAGACAACGGGCACCCGTTGACGCGCGCTTGGAACCTTGACAATGACGATCTGTGCCCGTGCCATGTTACAGACAGAGGCCGTGTAATTTGCTGGAAATGCATCGACTCAGGGATAGCTGGTGACGTCCCCAGGCGATGCCACAGAGGTTAAGGACGCTCTGAAAGCGGAGGGTGGGACACCTATATGGCTTGTCAAAGGTGTTCAGGGCTACCTATTACCTTAGCAAGCATTGATCAATATGTCCATTCAACGGCAGCGAAACTGCCAGTGGTGACACTTGGAAATTGGTGAAATCCGAGTTTCAAACCAACCGAGGACCATTTAGGCGCGCTTGGAAGTGTGCAACGGCCATTCTCCATGCGGAATGCTACCATTCGTGATGGAGATGGTGCTTGCTGTGTCTGTGTGCAGGTATGTATGTACCACCTAGGTAAGTATGTAGGGGATGGTAAGTGGAGGTGTGTGGGCTGCCACATGGGGGACGTTACTGGCAGATCTGCAAGCTGGGCGCCTCAGTCACTATCACCTCGGCCCTGGCGCCCAACGAGATCGCTGGAGTTTGCGCCCATCTTAGCCCTCCCACCGCTCGCATTTGGACAAAGGCGTTCCTGATTGAATATTTAGGGGGGAGGGCATGTTGACTAAGGGCGGACATATCATGCATTGAAGCGTTGATGCTCGGCAGATGCATTCACCACCAAAGGCAACCCACGATCACAATGATTGTCCGAGATGCCGTCAGAGATTATCATGCAATGAGTGCGAAGGAATGGTAAGGCGGCCTTGAGTTTTCTGGATCAGATTTGGGGGCCTTTGTGCCTAGGAAGCAGAGGGATTGCCGAGCGCAACGTGACGCAACGCAACAGCATTGCATTATGATCCCTCCGATCTCTCGTTTACGCAGGAGAACAGTCCTCAGTGGATGCCCTCCTGCCACGTTATTACCGCACTACATGACCTGGGACAGACACCATTATCGAATCCTTACGGCAGAGTGGTTTTGGACCCCAACTACTGGGGGCTGCAGGTCGTCAGCAGAGCTCTCGGCCCTACGGGTCATTTTCTCATCAATCACAAGCCGCTGCAGCCTCTGGTGGAGTGACATTGACAAGACTGCGCTGCAGAGGACTCTGACGTGAGTTGACCGAGAACAGTCAGTCCTACGAGAGTGAGTAGGATGGAAGGACATAGACGTGTCCTGGCACATAAAGTTTCGCTGCTTTTTGTATCATGATTAGGGCATGAGAGTATACGTAGGACCACTCCCACTTGGTCGTCACTGAGGTCTGCTGGCTCTGCGAGCATGGAGAACTCGATAGGTCAGGTCGAGGAGACATCTGGTCCCATCTTCTGAGAGGACACATTCTGGGTGGGCATGATCTTTGAATGTGATTGGAGTTGATGAGAGATGAGGTTGCCAGACAGCACAGTGCAGCAGGCAAGACATGAGGACTGTTCACAGCACAAAGCCACTCCGGACCGTGGCCCCCTGAACATTTGGACCTGCTATGCTCTACCATGCAGTAGCTGGCCGTTGAGGATCGTCCCATTGGACTCATCCGAGCCGTCTCCCTGGTGGGCCTGCATCCCAGCTCCCAGCTGCAGACGGCGATGCAGGCCAGGTTGTGTTGTGTGTTGGGTTGAGGTCCTTGTTCTTGGGTCTCTCTAGTCCCGGTCCTAGCTGGCCTGTCTCCTTGTGTTTCCGACTGACTGACTGACTGACTGACTGACTGCGCATTTGAGAAGATGTCCATGCCAGAGAGTGAGAAAAAGGACTGGCGATCTGGCGATCTGGCGATCTGATGATCTGGCATATGGCGAATATGTCGTTGGGCCCGTCATGCTGTCTGCTGTCTATTGTACTGCTGCTTGTCTAGATGTCTGATATCAGAATTCAACTCAGCCGACATCGAAGATGACAGTGATGATCAGTACCTCTGCCCAGCGCCCCAGCGCCCAGCGCCCATCCCACGTAGGTCCTGTAGTTACGCCACGACAGCGATCGTCTCGGTAGCCGCCCCGAGGTGTGTCGTGTTGTCTGGCCTTGCCTTTTCTGGTCGTCGCTTTCTGCAGCACACCTACCTCCCTAGGTACCTACCTCACAGCAAACCATCATAGCAATCGGGCTCTTTACCTATTAACAGGACTTGCCTAGAGAGCCTAGGTACTTACTATGTAGTTAGAGTAAGCAGGAGCGGGAGGAGGTCAGGAGAAACACGCCAAAACGGCGCCGTCCCTCTTACCCAAGGTAGCACGGGTAGGTACATGTAGAGAGTAGGTTCCGGCACCAAAGCATGCCTACTATGCAGTATAACGAACGTTAGCATCCCCTCCCCGCTCTTTGCCGTGCACCAAGCAAACAGTCGCTGTAACTTAGCCCTGGGGCCCCCTGTTCCTGGCCCTGGACTGGGCAGTTGAACCCTGCACATCTCGTCACAATCCGCTTTCACTTGGCCCAAGCACAGTGCACGACCCTGTTTCCCCCTACTTCCTTACTGCGTAGTACCTCCACCTCGCTACGCTAGGCCCACCCAGGTCAAGTCAGCACTCAGGCCCGTCAGGGTCGGCACCCCCGCTACTTCTCTTCAGCGGCTGTCTGAGGTGTCTAGGTGGCTGCTTGGGTAGCCATAGGGGGGGAACACAGCTGCAGACAGCAAGAGCAGTCACCTACCGGTACCTACCTGGACTAGTGACATGCAACATCAACCGCAGAGCTCCCACCTCCTCTTCCTCCTCCTCCTCGTCGTCCACACTTCACTTCGACCAACTTCTTCTGCCTCTTCACGAGACATCCCTCTCTTCTCTCTTTTTCTCCTCTTCTCTATCCTCCCTCCTGTTCTCGCAAACCAACGCCGCTGAGCTGAAGATCTCGACTGCTGTACAAGACTCAAACGCGGCCAGCCAGCCCCATCGCTCGATCCACTTCGGCCGAAACCGCGCGTCTGCCGCCCACCTCCATCGACGTCAGCCGTACGGGGGGCATCCAGCATCTATCATCCAGCATCCGGCTCCAACCAGCCCCAGCTTCTGTAGCCTTCGCCGCCGCCGACCTTGCCTCACTTCGTCTGAGCAAGCCTCACCACCGTTGAGCCGCCTCGTTATAGCCGCCCCTCCCATTTCCGGCGTATTTTGCCAGCAGACCATCTCCTCCCCGAGTCTTCTCGGCGGCCAGGCCAGACGCCTGTGCTCTTCAGATCATTTCTTGGTTATACAAAGACATAGAGACGTGCAGCTCGAGCCACAATGATGCACGACCACGAGAACTCAAATCTTGCCGCTCCCACCGGCGCTGCGGCGCCTTTACCTGTACGTCCTCTTTGTTCCGTTGTTCTAGACTTAAGCCTCTCCGTGCCATCGCCCCCCGTCGACAAACGTTTCTTTTTTTCCGGGCTGAACCCTGCTGTTTTTACTTTTTCATGGCGGCATCTGTTGCTTGTCTCTTGACATAACATAGCTAACTCTTGTGCTTTCCGCAACAAAGGTTTCCAATCCCTCTGAAGGAGGTGTTTCTCTGCCATCACAATCTGCCAGCCCGATCCCCATCATGTCTGCATCTCCTGTGCCTCTCCTCCGCCCAGCTATCCCCGGAGCTCGCTCCAACAGCGGCACGCGGACACCGCGTCTCGGCCTCGCCATCCCTCCATCTCCTAATGTTAAACCTCTAGGAGGTGCCGGTCCCCAACCGGTGTCATCTCGACCGCCTCTGCCTATACTTCACCTAGCCACGCCCATGGGCAGCACTGCAACCCCACAAGAGCACCCTGCCGGCCGTTCATCGGGACCACAGCCCGGACAGAGCGCCAGTGGTGGGAGTGAGAGCAGTGCGGCACACAGCAGATCAGGGAGTTTCGGGCCCCTGGATGGCAGGGCCAGCAATCCCACGTCCGCTGGCTCCCAGTACTCGGCGTTGTCATTTGCCTCACAGTATGGTATCGGCTCAACGAGGCCACAGGGTACACCAGATCCCGTCAGTGCTGTCGGCTCGCTCTACTCGAATGCCAGTGAAGGCGGAGCCGGCATGGAGCGGGAAGGCAGCTTACATGGCCTGGAAGCATTCGACAAGCTTACCCTCGAGAAGGCCAGGACACTGGATGTGGAAGATCTTGATGACGAGGGTTGGCGAATTGCAAGTCTGGAAAAGCGAATCGTAGAGCTGGGCAGCCTTGGTGAAGGTGCCGGCGGAGCTGTAACGAGGGCTATGCTCAAGGGTGGAAAGACTGTCTTTGCGCTGAAGGTAAGCTTACTGCAGACATCATCATTACGAATCTCAATTCACTGACACCACTCCCAGGTAATAACAACCAACCCTGACCCAGATGTCAAGAAACAGATTGTGCGAGAATTGGGTTTCAACAAGGAATGCGCGTCTGAGCATATCTGTCGGTACTATGGAGCATTTGTTGACCCGCAGACTGCCACCATCTCTATTGCGATGGAGTTCTGTGAGGGAGGTTCTCTGGACAGCATCTACAAGGAGGTGAAACGCCTCGGCGGCCGAACAGGCGAGAAGGTCTTGGGAAAGATCGCCGAAGGCGTCCTCCGCGGCCTGACCTACTTGCACAGCAAGAAGATCATTCATCGTGACATTAAGCCTTCCAACATCCTGCTATGCCGCAATGGCGAGGTCAAGCTGTGCGACTTTGGCGTGTCTGGTGACTTCGGTACCAAGGGCGAGGCAAACACGTTCATCGGCACGAGCTACTATATGGCTCCTGAGCGAATCACAGGCCAGAGCTACACCATCACTTCTGACGTCTGGTCCACGGGTGTAACCCTCCTGGAGGTTGCACAGCACAGGTTCCCCTTCCCCGCGGACGGTACGGAGATGCAGCCGCGCGCTGGGTTGATCGATCTCTTGACGTACATCGTCCGGCAGGCGATCCCGAAACTCAAGGATGAGCCTGATGCGAATATCTTTTGGAGTGATAACTTCAAGTACTTCATTGAGTGCTGGTAAGTAAAGAAATACCTACCTCCTCAACGCAAGTACGTAGCTGACCACGTGTTTTAGTCTCGAAAAGGAGCCGAGCCGCCGAGCCAGCCCATGGAGGATGCTAGAGCATCCTTGGATGGTCGAGATGCGCTCCAAGCGTGTCAACATGGCTCGATACCTCGCCCAGGTCTGGGGATGGGACAGCCAGGAAGAGACCAAGGCGGAATGAGAGCAGGGCGCACGGCCAGCAAAGTCTTTGAGCGAGAAAGCACACCACCATGGAAACTTGAGATACCCGGCTTGACTTGACGGAAACAAAACAAGCTATCACACTACAGAACCAGACTATCTGCGACACAGGCTCGGGGGACTTATATATAGCTATCGGAAAGGGGGGAAGTAGTAGCATACCATATCAGGGACGTCCACGGACGGCGTCGGCGGTATGATATCCAAGAAGTACGACTGGATATCTGTGGGTCATTGATGTCGACCAAGGCATCGAAGAAGCGCAGGGATATGGGATTTATGATGAAGGCGGTGGGGTAACTTGGATGTTTAGGATACCTAGTGAGGCCAGGGGCAGTACGAGAGATTGACAGCAGCCGCGAGAGTCGTTGCGGCTTTGTTGCGGGTCGAGGCTGGGCCTACTCAGCATGGAAATGAATCAAAACATCTACTTGTGCTTATAACCAATTATGTAGCCGGCGCCTTTGGGACAGAATAGCTAACCGTGCCATCATCAAATTCTAAAGTGACCAAGCAATAAGGCGATCAAATGCACCATTTCTTTAGTCGCCGAGAGCTAAGAATCGTGCCAAGGCCTTTTCTTCTCTTTTTTTCTCTGTTCCGCGATCAGGCGCGAGCTACATGGGGGTATCTAGTCTAAACAAGTCCTTGCACTGAATGTCTACTCAAACAAATACAGATCAGCTAGATGAACATCAGAATGTCTTGCCCGAATGCTGCCTCGAAGTGAGAAGGAGCATGGAGAACATGGCATCGTCACTCGTCATGTAGCCAACTCTGGTCCCTCTGCCTTTCAGGTCAGGGGAAGGACATTATCTGCCAAGAACCTTGGATCTCGTTATGTGCAAGTGCAAAGAGGTGAGAGTATTTGTCCCGAGGTACCAAAAGCATCCCCTTTGAAACTGAGAATGCCGGATGCCACATCCGCCTTCGTTGCTCCTTGTGAAGCAACATGTCGAAGGGCTTTTGAAAGGCGTTGATGTCGTTTGCTTCGGTACGTGGTGGCCAATGGGGAAACGTTGAATTGAGCCTCCTTGTTGCCATCCGCCTCCGATAAGGTGGCTGAGCAGGTTTGCATCTAAGATGCCACAAGAGATGGCCATGTTAAAGTGACGTCGAAAGTGTTGGGTATCGTGACAATATCATGAGGCGTTTTGAGAGTCGAAAAGGCATGGAGCGATGCCGGGTTGCAGCAAGTTGAGAGCAAAATGCAAATTTCTCGTCCATGCCTCCCTCTCAATCAGCTTAGACCGGCGAAGCCGGGAACTCGATACTAAAATCGGGATCCATAGTCCCCATTAGCTCGCGGAGGAATATCGTGGCATAGTTGCTGGATCTGAGTTGAAACTTGAGGACGACTGCAAGCTTCATGTCCTCCTTCAGCTCATTAACCCCAGGAGGCGCGCTGACGCGGCTGCGTTTCGGAGGGGCACGTTGGAAGTCTGGTTTGTCGGCCATCATTGCTAGAGCTTCCGGTTGCTTGTTGGATGGCGTCTGCTTAGCTGGAGCTTGCTCCAGGTACGAACTCGGCGCCTGGGTAAGCTCAGGGCGGGTGTCCTTTTCACCTTGACCTTGCGGTAGAACTTCAGGATGAGGGCCGGACTGGTCGAGTGACGCTTGATTCAACGGCGACGCTTGGAATGGCGTGTGCCCAAGTTGTGGATAGGCATCCTGGGGTTGGCTGAAGTGTGATTGACCAAACGTGTCTGAGGCACGTTGCTTGGTAGACCGCTCTAGATCTCGCAGAAATTGAGAATCGACACTAATGACTCCCCATCCAGCGTTATGCTCCTCCATTGTCTTGGGTACTGTGCTAGGCCAAGTAAACCCGGGTACTGCATCTTCTAGGGGTACTGTGGGCTGGCGAATAGGCTTTATTGATGCAGCGCCGAGATTGGACGCCGAATTGTCCACAGGCCTGGCTTGGCTCAGGAGATCACCAGTGACCGGGGGATTGTTTAGATGATTGTTCGCATCCGCCATATGACCATCACTCGGAAAATCTTGTGCCACCTTAAGACGCTTGCTCGTTCCTTGGGATGTGCTTTCCACCCATGTATCGCTAGTCCGTAAGTCGGATGGTGAGTTTGTATCGTTCTCTCGCTGACGGCGACGACTATCGGTGGCCGCATCGTCAAAGGTCGGCTGTTGAGGGCTGTTGTTTCCGCTTTTCTTCTCCGCGCCTTTTCGCTCTTCGATCACATCCAAGTCTGTGGGGTGCATCTGCTCGTTATCGTCTCGGTAGGCGCGAGCTGTGCCAGATGCTTCTCCAACGAAACGAGCCATGAGCTTTCGATAACCTCCGCTCAAGCTGAACTCCCGCTGTCGTCGGCGCATGTTGTAGGGATCCAGGCACCCGTGCTCAGGTAATCCCATGAGCTCAACATAGTAAGCACCAATGTCGTTGTCAGGATACATGACATCGTATCCGGGTAGCGGTAAAAGAATGTCAAAGATAGAGTATTTTCCGCTTTCTGCTTCTTCCACAGTCAGTGCACGAGCTCGGTCGCGCGATGGCTCCGCTGAGTCGATAGTCGAAGCTTCATTATCGTCCTCCGCCAGGTCACCAGAGTGGTTGGGGTCAACGAACACTAGGTCCCCCTTGACAACTCTACTACCATACCGTTCCCAGCGTCTGCTGGCAGCAAAGTTCCAAATGCAAGACTGGTAGGCATGAATATACAACATACGCATCCCTCGAGTAATCGAAAGAATCGCCCCGCAAAAGTCTCGACGACCACCTGGGTTCTTGCCGAGGTGATGAATTATTGTAGATTCGGCACTGAAACGGCGTGGCATGTGTTTCAAGGCGGCAATAGAGTTTCCACTCGACTTCCAGACCGAAATTGCCCTAGCGCGAGCGAGTTCATCGTGTGTAAAGCCAGCTTCATCTTCATTCTCAGAAAACGCGTGAGAAGCCACATCAGGGTCTACATAAAGGAGAGCATCAACGGCTCTCTCAAAGTCCTCGGTCAGAATCATCGTGCCCACCTCCTGAGTGCCGATTGTATGCGTTCCGAAGCGTTGAAGGCCAAAGTAGTTGAGAAATCCATTATCCTTGATGTTTGCTAGACCGAGGGATACGGCTTGCTGCAACATCTGTACTCTGCGCTCAATAGAGCAACCTCCAGCTCGCCGAAGGACGCAATCCTTGACGACTATGACAAACTCGTTGCCACCATGGTCACCAAGGCTGATAGGATGCGGCTGATACTTGTAATCTCCAAGTTTGTACCCCTGCATGCGGCCGTTGAGCCAGTCCAGCGACTCCTTACGTCCTCGAAGGACACACACTCGTTGAGTCGTTGCAGCCCTTCGATCTTTGGTTCCAGCGAAGTTGAAATTCGTAGATTTGATCCTGAGCATTCGGGCAATATTGTTGATCACCTCCATTGTGTCTTTGTTTTCCTTGTATAGGGTGAAATGCAGGTATTCGCCTCCAAGCTGGGAAAAATCACGATTTGCACCCCGACCGCCTCGTGGATTTCGACCGCCACCCTGGCGACCACCACCTCGTGAGCGGCGATTTGCTTTAGGTGCTGAAGTGGCAGTGATAACGCCATTATCATCAGTCTGTGTTTCTATCTGTCCACTAAAAATACGTCGGATCTCCTGTTTTTTTTGTTAGTATCCAAGACTGCCAACCATATTCAAGATTGTACGTACCCTATGGACCAGGCCGCGTTCTGCCTTATCAACAATTGGAGGGAATACGATTTTAGTTGCCGCATTGTTACTGGCGGGCTCCTTCTTGACAGGTTGATTGTAGAGGGTAGTGAGTTCACTGCTAGTGGACGCACCGACAAGCTTTTCCAAGAGTACCAGATCCTCCTGAGCAATAGCAGGAACTTCTGGCTCGTGCGACTGATCTGCAGCCGAGCCACTCACACCATTTGTATTTGTGGTAGATGGAGTGTTCTGAGAAATAGATTAGTAGAGTCCTTGTTTCTGGGCCTAGCTAACATACAAGGCTCTGCGGCTCTTCAGCGAGATTATAGTCGGAAAGATGGAGAACGGTGCCGTCCTTTCGCACCTCGTTGACGATAAAGTCGGTATATCTAGATGAGAAGCCTAGTGATTAGTCACAGTGAAATCGATGGCATATTGAAATCAACAAAAGAATCCAAAAGTTGCAGATATATGTGGTAGGTGGCGTAGTAGGACCAGAAGATTTGACCGATGTGGCAGAGCAAATACACTGTAGAGTAATCACATTGTCAGTCAACATACCTTTTGCGAATATCACCGTGCCAGCCAAAGTCGACAGGAGAGACATGGTGAATAATGCCAAGTTTATTCTCAGTGGTCGCCCGTACCACGGCGGAGGAGCTCGGTGGTGCAGGTGCCATCGTAGCAGTAGGTGGGCAAGCCCAGCCTTTGAAGGTGTGGAATCTGCAATCAGATTTCCTTCACAGCCCTACCAGATTCCAAGCAAATTGACAACGATCCTTGAAGCGGATGAGGGAGGAATGTACTGAAGAGAATTCATGCACTGCAATGCATACTTCCAAAGGTTATTTGAGTGAAGATGGAGGGATGGGAGCAGAAGTGTCGCAAACTTAGGTTGGTGGATAGCAGAGGTGTTTCGCAGAATAGCAAAATCGTCAATTGATGGAGGGGAGTTTTTGCGGCAGAACGACAGCCTGAAGCTGTTATCGTCGACTGTCCAGCCTTTAGGGAAGGCGGTGAAGATGATAAGCAGCTTGTGTCGTGGTGACCCGTGCGTAGACATCTGCCGGCTAATGGGTATGTAGGTCCAGGCGACTCTTCCACCTAACATATGTCACTCTCAGCTGACGGCGACCTCCTAAATCATCCTTACGTAGCATTTCCAATTCTTTCTTAGGTAGGAAGATTCATTATGCTACACTAACATCCAGTACCACTTCATCGAGCCAATTTATTCGAGAAATATATGAGAAACTTACGCTCTTTCTGATCTCCTAACCCTTCTGCCCTTTTTGCAACAGCTCTTGATGATCTGCTACATCACAATAAGCTTACAGTATCAAGGCCCCATTCTCCATTTGCTATTTCTAAGCCGATTATTCCTGGATCAACTCATTCAAAGACCCAACTTCTTTGCCGGGGTGACTCGGAATTGCTTGCAGGATATGAATTTATCAATTAGACTATTTTTTTGGCTACGATCCAGCAAGCAACCTTTTATAGTCGAGATTCAACTCCAACAATTGGTTTGTGAAATATTACTTTGACGTTCTCGCATAGACTCTCAGCTTCCATGGCCTTGATAAATACCTGGCAGTCCGAACCAGCGATGTGTGTCTGCATGGCTTCCTCGCTGGCATAACTATGTCTTGGTGAGCCAGTATCAGGCTTGTACAAATCGACCGACACTTACACTTCGCGGACTACTAACTCCTCGACACCTCCATTCTTGTCCTTGATTCCCTTGTGCATCTCATAGCGTAATGTGCCTGGCTCCCCGGCTTTGGCTGCCTTCTCCACGGCTCGGAACAGTGCAACGATCTTACACAACGGTCAATCATTTGTAGATAACTAAAGTCGGATTTACTTACCCTTTCGATCTTCCCCGGGTTTGGGGTAAGAATAGCTGTCAAATCAACCACCTTAGACATCGCAATTGACTTCTAGAAAACCGATGAAGTGTAATGAAAGAAAATGATATCTATGGAGCTCTTGAGGATGCAGCTCATGAAATTAGGTTACTGTAGATATTTATTGTGAGTTGGTACTTGCGGAGGCCGGCCAGGCATCTCGGAAAAAGAACACCGATTTTGGTGGACCCCTCTTCTCTTTGGGACTTGCTACCAACAGAGCGAAGCGTCTTTCCTGTGTCTCAGGTATCTCTTCTAAATGTATACTAACAGCGTATCTGACGCTATTCGTGTTCTCTAGCTGCAATGTTGGATTCATAATGACAATTGGTGCGGCGATGCTACACATTGGGTTACGCCGTGCTTCCTGTCCAAGCCTCTGTGAAATGGTGCTCCAGGGACTGTACGCTTTACTCTTTCCTTCCTTCGATGCACGGTGCTATCATAAGACTCTGGTTTTATGATCAGTGAAGGGCCTCTCTTGTTTTTTTGGGGGTCGCCGGTATCAATTGATGTCTTGGCTTTCTGGACGGGACCATGTCTCATATCTAAACTACTATTTTCAGGGTCGTGAGGCGGGTGTCGTTGGAATGGAGACTACCACTGAATCGGGTCTCAATCACCTGGGGAGGCACTTTTAAGGTTCAACCCCAGCAACATGACTAAATGGGAACACGTGCAGCCATAGACCTACATGAATCATGCCTTCCTTATTCGGGAGACAAATGACCTCAAATTTCAAACTGTTCTCTCTCCCTTGCGAGCCAATCGTGTTTTTATTTTTATTTTTACAATGAGCTCATGTCTCTGAGTCCTGACAGGATTGATTATTTCCGTCACTGAGATCATCATTAAGATACCAAAAGCATTAGTCCCTCTTATTTCGCGCCAAAACAACGCAGTTGAGGTCATTGCTAGGCTAGGGAAGAGCCGAGAAGTGGACAATGTCCGTGACGGCGCACGCAAGATCAACCTCTGATGATGGGCTACTGCCATGCCTAAGCACTTCGTTGTAGAGAAGCGACCTAGGAAATTCTGATGGCAGTGCCGAGGACAACCAAGGTAAGTTGGGCTTGCATACTGTTCCTTGCAACTCTGCTGACTGCACCTTCAGGCATAAGATCCCTCACACGCTCACCCTACAATCTTAACATTACCAGGATCGATAATGAATGGAATGTAAAGGGGCTTGTCGAGCTATCCGATACTGTGCGAGAAACCCTAGAGAACGGCAAGACGCTGGGACCGGACTCTGAAGAGCTACCTCTACTTCTGCAGGCGCTCATTGCCGCTGAAGTCAACAAATCTGCCACAATCACGTTCGATACGATCCGCGAAGCTTCCTTGGACAAACTCCTCGAAGACATACAAGATGGAACCAAAGGCCCACCTGATGCTCCTCCAACCTTTCACGCTATTAAACACATGGCAGCCGAGTTGCAGAAACACTGGAAGACCCGGTTCACTAGTCGATATTTCTTTATTGATGAGCTCCGCCGTACCGAATTGATAACGTCGGGCCGCCTGAGAGGCGTGAGGTTCTCCATGGACGCCACCGGCGAGCAAGGGATCTGGAGATCAAAGAACAAAATGTCTTCGACAGAAGCCGATGATGGATTTTCAGTAGAAGCAGGACAGTGAGTGCCATTATGATGAGGCTGTTACCACAGTCTTTCTGATTACAGTACAGTTGGTGGTTGAATATTGCTTGTGCTCAACGAGATGGCATGGTCGGAAGTAATAAAGAAGAATCGTCAAAGGGACCGTACGATGTGCCCGCTCTTCCCTTACTCAAAGGCGCGGAAGAAATGCTTGATGCCTATACGGTCAAATATTCACGCGAAGGTGCACTTGGAGACATGTTCGTACACCTTATCTCCCAAGTTGGCTCTCGAATTCGAATCTTCAGGGGTCACCAGCTGAGAAGTCTCCTCGCCCCACAAGCTGGGGTGAGGTATGACGGCCTGTATGTATTAATCTCTTATAGAAAGTGTTTTATTGCTAATGTAGAATTATACAGATACAGAATCCGACAGTATGGGCACAAGCTAGACGTAAACACAGAAGTATACCGTCTCGAATTAGTCTTGGAGCGTCTTAGAGGCCAACGTTCCATGCATGACTTGCGCCGCATTCCCCGGCCGTCCCAGCTGGATGACTGGAGAGTCTACGAGAGGCTTGAGGCGGATAAGTTGAAGCGATTGGCACGGAGTGATGCTTATCTGGCGTGGAGAGATCAGAAAGAACATGAACAGGACAGCAGAATCACATGGGAGCATAAGCAAGAATTCAGGCCGAGCATGAGCGGAATCAGTATTCACCCGTCTTGCAAGACCGGCACTAAGTTGAAGAGAGAGCCCGCTCGAGACCGGACCGTCACTAGCTATTTCGATCTTGGAGCTGAGCGTGGGCGGTAAGAAGCGAAAGTAGGAGGCTCAACATGCTCAGCCGCCAATGTTTCACACAACATGGGGTTACATTGAAGATTTCAAGGTGCTAACATCAATGAGGATGAGCCAAGGAATGCTACATAGACTGTCAAACGGAGCCTCAATCCTGAAGACAAGAGTTGGAAAGGAAATCCGGAGAAAAAAGGGGAAAGGAGCTTGAGCTGGAGGGAGGATGGCAAGGGTTAGGGTTGTTACTCCCTTTGTGTGGAGGGGACGAAAATTGACCAGACAGTCCCACACCCCTCAGTACCTATCAAAGACAGCTTCCACTGTATAAATAGAAATCACACAGACAACTGAGCATCATACCAAGATCAGCGTGTGATCACATTCACAGTGGTTGTAACTTCCCTGGGCCCGTATCTCAAATTCCTTCTATTTCTGTGAGGGTACGGCAATGATTTATGCCTAGTGACACAAATTTCGTGATCTCACCCACATCTTTCTTGTGCTGAGCTTGCACACGCATCTAGTCAAGATGGGCAAACAGAAAGGCGGAGACAGCAAGCCTTCTGATAAGAACGGTGGTGGCAAGTCGGCTAAAGGCAAGGGGAAAGGGAAAGATGATGCAACAGAGAAAGACACAAAGGCGAAAGGTGGACAGTCGATAAATGTCCGCCATATACTTGTATGGCCTTTGATCTGTACACCCTTCTGCTCCCTATTGACTTTCATATAGTGTGAGAAGCATGCAAAGAAGGAAGAAGCACTCGCCAAGCTAAGGGATGGTGTGAAATTCGACGAAGTCGCCAGAGAGTTCTCCGAGGACAAAGCGAGGCAAGGTGAGTTGGCGCCGATCAAGTAAGTTATATTCTTGAAGCAGCTGACATTATGCAGGTGGTTCATTGGGCTGGAAAGCAAAAGGGAGCTTGGATCCGCAATTTGAAAAAGTAGCATTCGAGCTTGAGACAAGCACAACTGCCAGTCCTAAGTATGTCGAGGTCAAAACGCAGTTCGGATACCACATCATCATGGTCGAGGGGAAAAAATAGATGCAATTTTACGATATATTCGAGGTCACAACAGCATTCACTTCACATGCATAGTGCCAATGAATAGCAAAGTAGTTTGACGAAGTTTTTTATGCCCTGATGCGAATTTTCTGTCCGTATGCAAGGTGACCTGGTGTTTGGTCCCTAATTCCTGCACCGATGCCAGCTGAAAAAGCTAGAGTACATCCGAAAAGTCGTGGACGCGACTTGAAATAGCCTCAATCTCTATGCCCCCCCGGATCGTAACGCCTGCTTAATGCCTTTTTATTGCTCGGTTTGGAAGTAGTTGAGGAGAATGGAACGCTCCTGGCTCTCCTCACCCCAGTCCTTGACGACGACGCAAGAGCAGTTGACGACCTTGCGTGCGTTACCCTCACGGTCCAGAACGCCTGTGAGCCCCATGTTAGCAACGAATTTCCTAGCAGCAAATTTTCTCAGAGATTACTCACAAAGACCAGCCCACTCGCCGAGCTGCTTGCCATCGGGAACCTTGATCAGAGGAATTTTATGCTGGGAGCACAGAGCGATGACCAGCTTCTTGTAGGCCTCCTCCTCGCAAGACTCGTTCAGGACGCACATGTGCGCCTGTCTCCGGTCCAGGGCCTTCGAAGCCTCGCGCAGACCACGGGCAAGACCATCGTGCATCAGAGCAAGCTTCAGCACACCCTTCAGGGCGTCCAGAACGGACATCTGACCCTTGGAGGCGGCATCGGCGGAGACTTCGACTTCCTCCGCAACATCGGGGGCGTTGTTCTCTTCTACGTCCGACTAGACGATTGCCACACAGGTTAGCCGGACAAGTTCAATGGTTTTGGATTATTATTTTTTTTGGCGACTTTGCGCTGCAGGATCAGGCCCGGCTTAGGAACCGAGCCAAGCCAGCTGAAAGCTGCGCAAAGGAGGCGTATAAAAGGCATCTTACCATCTTGATGGTGCTGTTGTCAAGTGCGTGTCGGTGCGATCCTCGAAGAGTGTTTGGTGTGATATGGGGGAGATTTCGAGAGTTGGGAATTTGAGGTGTCGTGAAAAGTTACAATTGGGTCGCGGTGTGCGAGGCGGGATGGCGGGCGAGTCTGTCTCGCTTGTGTGCTACTGGCCCGTTCGCCTAGATTAGGGCAAATTTCCCCACTTTTCTCCACCCACCAAAAATGCTCTTTGCGCACTTCAATTCTGCCCTTTCTCGAATTTTTCGTAGGAGTAGCTTTGATCTTCGACCTTCGACCGCCAACCCACAAAGGACCATCCCCAATCTTCGTCCTCAACCCCCCGATCCGAACGGATAAATCATCGAGGTATGTAGGCAACGCCAGGAAAAATGACTTGAAAATATGCAGGAAGAGCCCTTCGTGACGGCCGGGGAGAGCAATCAGGTGCAGCACCGGTGGTGGTGAGACGCTTTTCGTGGTCGACACTGTGGTGATGCGCCTCGATACGCTTCTCCTCATCGGTACTGAGCAGGCAGAACCCTCATATGAATTGTCATGAGAGGGCACTCTCCACGCTCTATGAGCCTCGAGGGCTAACGTTACTCTGTCGGCAGATACCTCATCTCAATTTCTACGATTTGAGAATCTCCGCACCAATCCTTCAAGATGGTCCGCACTTCCGTTCTCAACGATGCTCTTAAGAACATCAACAACGCCGAGAAGGCCGGCAAGCGCCAGGTCCTGATCCGACCCAGCTCCAAGGTCATCATCAAGTTCCTCAGCGTCATGCAGCGACACGGTATGTGGCTTATTTCTTTTCCTCTTCTCAACGATCTAGCATGGTCACTTCCCTTTCCGATTCGGCATGATAACTGGACGACGGTCTCAAAAACCCAACGACTCTAGTCTTTTAAGTTGCCGATAGATTGACCTGCGAAGATCTTACACGTTCTCTGAGTTTTTTTCGCCATGACGTCTAACGTTTAGTCTTACGCAACATCCACTGACATGCTTCATTCTCTAGGCTACATTGGCGAATTCGAGGAGGTTGACGACCACCGCTCCGGCAAGATCGTTGTCCAGCTCAACGGTCGTCTCAACAAGACCGGTGTCATCTCTCCCCGCTACAACGTCCGCCTGGCCGATCTCGAGAAGTGGGTTGTGCGCCTGCTGCCCGCCCGTCAGTTCGGCTACGTTATCCTGACCACCTCTGCTGGTATCATGGACCACGAGGAGGCAAGAAGGAAGCACGTTGCTGGCAAGGTTATCGGCTTCTTCTACTAGGGTAGTGCAGGGATGGACTGGCATGGCATACTCGGCGTTTCGGGGTCTCATTAATGGCCAATACCACTTCAAGCCAAATGGACAAAAGTGTTTTACCGCAAACAGCAGAAGAATTCATGCAAAGTGATGACCCTTATATGAAATTTCCAACTGTGAATGATCATTACAAGAGACGGGGAATGCAGTGTCTCGTGAATGAATGAACAAACTAGCATTGTACTATCAAGACAAAGTTCGGTATCCTGCCCTGAAGCTCAAACTTATAGCATGAAACTGTAGCTGACCTCGCTTGTTGTCATGCCCAAGAGGTAGTACTGGGTTGGCGCTTGGTGGCGCTCGGCGAGGCTCTTGTCTGCCAATTGCATTGACCACTTGGGCAAAGCGCGGGTTCGTGGCCAAGTTTGGTTTCTGTGGTTGCGTGTTTATCTTGAAGCGAAGATTAAGAGGTACCAGAGTTTTCGCGGGAGCATGCATAGAAACTTGCGTACAGTCTTAGCTGACAGACGCCCCTGTAAATAATCAATACTGTCCAACTTTAAAGTCCTGTTTGCGTCTTGTTATCTGTGTCTTGTTATTCCCATTAATCTGTACACTATATTCTCATGCAATGCTGTTACGGTACCGGTACTTCGATTCTGTGCGCCGTATGTGAGGAGGTCGTTGAAATACCGGCGTTCTGTCAAGGGTCTCTTAAATCGTCATTGTGCCTCACGGACGGATGATCCGTCGTCGCGTGCCAAAGATGCGGCCGCGTCAAGTCGTACTACTTGCGCTTCTGGTTTTCTTGACATTCTGCACATATTCTATCCGTCGCCTCACATCGACATCCACGCAACCGGATCCCATCGTTAGCTCAGATGGAACAAGATTATCACCATTGAATGGCCCTGGAGGCGATGTCGACGCGGAACCAGAGCCACCAAGAAGAGAGCCAAAGCCGGCACCGGCGGGGACACACCCAGTATGGCACCTTATCACAGACGCCGAGAGAGAGTTGGAGAGCATGAGAGAGCGCCAGTCTAGGACACTACAAGAAGCCGTTGCAGAGTATCGAAGACGTTACCAGGTTCCTCCGCCGCCGAACTTCGACAAGTGGTACGAATTCGCCAGGAAAAGGGGGGTGCAACTGATCGATGAGTTCGATACCATACACGAGCTTTTGACGCCATTCTGGGGCCTTAAGCCGGCGACAATCCGAGCAAGGGCAAAGGAGGCAATGGGGTTTGCCAACCAGTTAATGGGGTTTCAATTGCGGCAGGGGAAGATCACAAACATCCAGGGAGGGAAGGAATACAAACGAGAGGCTGTGGAGGAAATGATGAAGAATTTCGTCCAGTATCTCCCGAGTATGGACCTAGCATTCAACATCCACGACGAGCCAAGGGTGATTCTGCAGCATGCGGATATGTCACGGCTGGTCCAGACTGCAAAGACGGTGAACATGCCTGCTGCAAATTCTGTTCTTACGCCACGGAATTCGTTCACAAAGCGGCCGAAAGGCTTGAACGATGGATCTCGCTTCGAAGAAGTTAGGACGACGAGGTTCACCATTCTTGAGCACCAGCCCATTTGGTCTCTTTCACGAATGTCATGCCCTGCAGAGAGCCCTGCACGTGCTCTTGAGGATGAGGACAGGATCGACGCCGTTGGCGCATATGGGCTAGGGGAACTTGGATTTGTATACAACACAACGGCAATGTCAGACATCTGCCTGTCACCGTCGCTAAGGAACACGTACGGCTTCTTCGATCATCCCAATTATTGCACTGTGGTTCATGATCTCTTCCCAATCTTCTCGCAGTCAAAGCTGTCGGCATACGCGGACTTGGTATATCCGTCGCCATGGTACTGGCTTGACAAGGTCGAATATATTGAGAAGAAGGACATGTCATGGGCGAATAAAGAAGACAGACTATACTGGCGAGGGTCGACCACGGGTGGCTACAGCCGAAACGGAGGGTGGCGGAGACAACACCGTCAGCGGTTTGTCCAGAAAATCAACGCTGCTGACCAGGCAAGAGTCCTCGAGAACAACGGCAATGAAGAAAACCAGGACTGGAAAGTCAAGGACGTCGCTCGCAGCGACTACAAGGATATCATGGACGTCCATTTCTCCCATGTTGGTCAATGTGACCCTGGCGACTGTACTGCCCAAGAGCAATTCTTCGACATTGCGCCCGCCGCTGACCAGCAGGAGGCCTGGGGTTATAAATTCCTCCTTGACATAGATGGCAATGCATTTTCAGGCCGCTTCCACGCGTTCCTACGGAGCAAGAGCCTTGTTTTCAAATGGGCCATCTTCCGTGAATGGCATTTTGAGTGGCTCAAGCCTTGGGTACATTACATACCCTTGAGCCTCCAGGGCGATGATTGGCTAGAATCGGTACGCTTCTTCGAGGACAGAACCCTGGGTAAAGATGATGCCGAGCGCATGGCTATGCAAGGACGAGATTGGGCGAACAAGGTGCTCAGAAAAGAAGACATGGAAGTCTGGTTTTTCAGGCTATTGCTAGAGTAAGCTCCCTCATCCACTGCAACGTCCGCTGCAGAGGACTACCCTTGCTGACTATGTATAGGTATGGCAGAGTCATTGATGATGATCGTGACAAGATAGGGTTTTCCCCTGAAAGTCCCCGGGTCGTCGTAGAGTGAAGAGGCGTGTCTTTGGCTCCTTGGACTTTGTAGAAATAGGCGTTGTTAGGGCGGAAAGTCTTCATGACGATATGGACACACACGGCACATGCATATGGAAGGGCGTTATTTGAGCTGCTACGTGTTGGATGAATGGAATCGGTAAACTGATGCAATCTTACATGTATACATACTATGATACCACCTACAAACATCTATCAAGCCTACGACAGCTTGTATGAAGGCTAATCTCGCATATCGGTTCTCCCCTTGTTTTCTGATCTCATAACGATCATTTCCTGGAATTACCTTTCACTATCGCTGTCCGATCGCCGAGTTTTAGAGTACAACATTCGCCTCATTTCCAACCTCGCATTGGTATCAAAGCTACTCATCATCGTCGCCGTCGGCATCCGGCTCATCGGCAGAATCCGCAGCATCCTCGCTATGGTGGCCGTTTGTCGGGCCGTCATCATCTCTTCCATGCTGCGACGGCTGCGTGTCGCCGGCAGCATCCTCATCGTCCTCATCGCTAATTCCGAGAGGGTTCTCTTTATATCTCCGCATGTACTCGAGAATCTCCTCTGTGGGATCCTCAACCGTCACCTCCAACTGGTCGACAACCTGCTCATCTTCGCCCGCGACACCGATAGCTCGGCCAATGTTCTTGCCTCGCTGCGCGCGGATCGTGCTGCGCTGCATCACCGGATAGTACCACGCCGCCTTCTTGCCATCGCTGCTGCCCTTCGAGGTGGCGATGATGATCTCGTCGTCGTACTTGGTCGCGTGATCAAGCTCGGTCTCATGGGCAGTCTCGTACGCGCGCAGCCGGTTGAACATGAAGCAGGCATCATCATCGCTAGTGCGCGCCGTATACAAGCTCTCGTCCTCGCGCTCCGGGTTTGTGATGTCAAATTTGACGCGGAAGTTGGTGGCAGATCGTGCCGTGTCCGCGAGGTAGTAGTCATAGTTCATGAGATTTGCTGGTCGGGCACCGGTCGGGTCCGCCTCCCACGCCTGTAGCGCCAGCTCGTACGCCTTCTCCTCGGCCTCAGTCTTCTCGATGGGTTTGAAGATGCCGGACAGAAGGCGGCCATCATACGTGTCACTTACTGTGACCGGATTGTGCTGAAATCTGATCGTTACGTACGCGCCTGAGTCGGGGAAAGCATCTAGATCGGGTAGCAGAGGGTAGGCATCCTTAACCTTGATGCCTTTAGCTCGCTTGGCTGGTGCAGGATTTTTGATCGTGCGCGGGTTCTTCGCGAATTGCTCCCCGGTTTGGAAGCTCTTCGCAATCTTGCGCTTGATGTAAGCAGGTGAGCCGGCCTCTGGCTCAGGCGACTTTCTCTTCAGCGGCCGTCTTAAAGCGTTGTTGTTCAACGACCTCAGTGCACCCGAGTCTTTATGGGTTTTACTGGCAGCTGAAGAGATATACTCAGTGCGGCGCAGGAAAGACACTGCTGATTCGGAGACCTTAGGTTTTCCGAGTGTGGAGAGAGGTCTCAGGAGCGCTCGATCATGGGGATGAACTTGGGGTGTATGAGTTGGGGCCTGAATAGCTATGTAGATGTTAGCATATGCTCTCCCGCTGCAGCCCAGAGGATCTCCACATACAACTCTCGTCACCATCGAAGATCCCGGGCATGCCCACCAGGTCCAATGGCATTCCAAGCTCGGCATCGGCCTCGATGTTCAGCGGCTGCTCTCGCGCTAGACGAGAGGCAAAGCCGGCTGCTGTATATACGCCGCTGGAGAGACCAGTGTTTGGGATATCGAGAAGTTTGGGTGGGATTGGCGGCGGTGGCAGCGCATTCGAGTACCGGATTCGCGCGATGAAATCTTGATGAATTACGCGCTCGCTGCCGCGCGAAGAAGATTGAGACATTTTGAAAGAAAGCCTAATCAAGTGCTTCAGGCACAGCTAAGGAGCTGCGACAAAAGGTCGAGATGTTGGTGGTGTGGAGGAGGGCAATTTTTTGGTGGTTGTTTGGTTTGGGGTGAGGTTGCCGTAAATTCAAAGAAATTGGCGTGAGGCTGACCTTGGAGAGACAAAGCTCAAGGCTGGCTTCACAACAAAATACTAACCAAAAAACGAAGCCAGCCACCAGTACACCACAAATCCGTCGTTGCAAACACCTTCACGATTGAATTGATGAATTGGACTCTTGAAATATTTTGTGCTTGATAAAATTTGTTTGTTTTTCATCTATGAAAGTTGCCATAACCACAGTCTACCTACAGCCTTTGCACACATACTCCCCGTGTCCCTCCCGAGCCTGGCAGCAAAAGTGCCTTGTATCCCAAGAATGGCAAAAAGGCGCCGTAATTTGCAGCCTCGCAGCCGTTACCATCGAGCATGGCTGCTGATTAAAAGGTGTAGTAGAATTACACACGTAGTATCGTCATGAGCTCCGCAGAGTATGCTGGTCATAATACAGTGATAGGATGAGCTTATTCCCTTGAAGCAACTAGCGGCCTCGAGAATCTCGTGCGACATCTTATTTAGTTTGAGTTCTTGTTGTACCTAGCCTTGCCGAATGAGAACGGGACGTAGCGGTACTTGATCATGTGTTGGATTTGCTTGCGCACTAGAGACAAGATTAACGTTGTGTCCGGGAGGTTGTACACATTTTTGGGGGACTCACTAGTGAGGAAGAAGAGGATGAACCAGTACATGACCAGGACTGGCCAGAAGACCGGGACATTGAAGATCTCGAACCAACTGCAGAGGAAGGAAATGGCGATGGCTCGAGTGGCCGAGTGCCAGAACTTGAACTCTGGCAGTCTTCGAATGAATGGTCGGAATTCCTCGTCCTGCTTGGTGGGCAGGCCACCAGCTGAGCCATCTTCCATATCATTGTCGATGGCTTCGTTAGAGGGGTCAAACTTGGGCTGGAGGAAAGCGAGGAACAGGTTGAGAAGGTAGATGCCAAGCGCATACGCAACTAGACGATCATCAGCAACGTTATCTTCTCAACAAGAACATCTGCAAGAGATACGGACCAATGTACCAGCCTTGCGCCAGCAGAATCCTCAGGAAGAAGAGGAAGAGACCAACACCAGTGCCGATCCATCGATATAGGACGAAGGGGGTAGACTGGTCGAGCAGGGCTTGATATTGCTGTTGAATCGTATTAGCAGTCTGTTGTAGACTTCCCCTGACACCGAGTACGCACCCTCTGCAACTTAGATGTCTGCGCGCTGACGGCAGCGAAAGGGGTCTGATCAGGCTCTCCGGCATCCATCTTGACGCGGCTTCAACGGGGCGGCTCTTAGGGGAAGGATGTGAGTTCGTTGATATCGAAAGCCTGGTAGCCTCACGGTAATACTCAAGTTTTAGATATTCAGTGACACTGGAGGGCGCGTTGCGAAAAAGGTCGGTTTTGTGTGATAAGGAGTGCAAGCTCTGGCTGGGAAAATCTGTCGCGAAACTGCAATCTTGAATAATGGGAAATCTGGCCGTCTAGGCTGGTACGTACATCGCCTCACTAGCGCAGAGCAGATTGAGTGCCCGCTTGCGGTTCACGGGATGGCGAATAGAAGGGACATTTTTTAATTGGGCTGGGGTCAGGGGTCCACCCGTACTGTATCTACCCCCAAAATAGTGAACTAACAGAAGTAAGTACCTAGACACGCGCCCCGCAGCCTAACTGCCTCGCAGGTTCCAGTTTCGATACATGTCCCTCGCTAAGCTGATGATTGACAACGGCTCCCTCCCAGTGCCTTGCAAAACCGACCGGCCTTTCGACTACCAACACTTTCATGTATATTCAAACCAGACGGAACCTTACATATTTAGCGAGTGTGCATGATCATGATCCCCTCCGTCACGATAACATAATTCAAATGAGTTGCTCAACCGCTGCTATAGGAGTGATTTACACTATGTAAGGATCTGTGGTTGATAGCTACGATGACTGAAATAACCAAAACACCAACCATCCATGAAACCTAGAACGAGAATCATTCAATTTCTGTTCCTTTCCAAAGCTCCTTTGCTCTGCTCACGTCTGGATACTCAATGTAATTAGTACATCAACCTAGTAGAAAAAGGTATAACCAGATACTCACGAGAGCCTTTCCGAGCCATCGCTCTCGACGCCACTAATCACTTCCCGGTGTTTGGATCGTTTGTAAGCGTTGAACCACGGGCCCTTAAAAATATCGTCAATCTCTTCAACACTCAGGCCAGCAGTCTCAGGCACCATCAGGTACACATAAATGAGAGCAATAAAGCACCAAGAAGCAAAGAATATGAAAGCTCCCCAGTTGTTGGTCTTCTCAAGAAGCGACGGTGTGCCATACGCCATGGCGTAGATGAAAAGCCAATGGAAGCAGGAAGAGATCGCGCCGCCGAAGGATCGGATATGATTTGGCCACAGCTCGCCGCCAAACACGTAGGGAAGAACAAACAAGCCTGTAGGTATAAGTTAGAGAGTCGTCCGTTTGAATTGGGGTAATTTGACCTGCCAAGAATGTAACCCAGCGCGTGAAAGAAGATAAATGCAATGGCTCCCTGTGACGCAGACTCGTTGACAGCGTCCTCTTGTTTATATTTGATGTAAATGCCGATGTAAAGATCCGATATCATTTGCAAAGTTGCCCCAATGAAGAGCGACTTCCGGCGGCCAAGAGCGTCGATAAAGAAGAATGAAGCAATTAGTGTGAAAAACAATTTGGACATGGCGTACATGCCGGACAGGAATAGATTTCTCAAAGTTCCACCACCGACACCCATCAGGGTCAAGATAGGCACGAAGTATGAGGTGACGGAGTTCGCACCAGATAGTTGTGCAAGTGCGTAAGACACCAGTGTTTGCTGAACGCGTCGCAAATTAGCCGGCACAGTGAAAGTCTCTTTGACTATGCCCGTAAAGCTGAGTGTATGGACGCCATCACCAAAAGCCGCTCGCTCCTTGTGTATTGACTCTTCAATCTCTCGGAGCTCTATCTGCAATCGATGGTGTGTGGTAGGCAGGCCTCGAAGTTTTATAAGCATGTTAACGGCCTCATCGTGTCGTTCGGTGAGGAAGAGCCACCTCGGCGATTCGCATACGAAGAAACTGGCCGCTATGCAAATAGCCATCCAGATACATGGCGCGAAAAACACCGTCTGATACTGAAGTCTGCTAGTGGCAACATGGGCAAAAACACCGTAAACGGTGAAGGTGGAAGAAGTCAGCGCACATCCCATAGCGACATTGAACCACGCAGTTAGAAGCCCGCGGATTTCTGTCGGCGCGATTTCGACTATAGACATCGGACCAGAGACTGTCAGAGAACCAATCCCCCAGCCTGAGATAATACGAGAAGCATATAGTCCTGCTATGTTAGGTGAGAAAGTCGCTACAAGTTGTCCAACGATGTAAATTATGCTGTAAAGGCGGAAGGACCAAAGGCGGCCAATTCGATCGTTGATAAAGAATGACAAAGCCGCACCAAAAGCATAGCCAAGGTACACGATCGAAACGAAATTCTTGATCTGTTTAGGATTCGCTCCAGAGCTGATTCCGAATTGTTCTTGAAAGCCGGGAAGAGACGGAATGACCGAAGAGGAGCCCTGATCCCAGGCTAGTATGACTGATTAGCAGGCGATTTAACAGGTATGTATAACCAGGTCAGACTCACTTGCGGGAATAGCAGACATGGCATATAGAATAGCAGACAGAATCAAGTTGCGATTGAAAACAACTTCGCGTGGTGTGTTTCTGATTGCTCTGCCATAATTCGCCAAGGGTGACTTGGCAGCAATGTTGCGAAGATTCATCATACCGGGATACAAAACACGTTGGTTCTAATAGACAGGTTCCGAGTTCTTCTTTGCATCATCTTAAAAACAAAAGTGAGGACACCGCCTTATATCGGCAGAGATGCTGGCGCACTGCTTTTCGTGATCCATATGACTTAACCCAGTATTGTTGGTGAGTGACGTGCAATTGATTCTCCTCAGCTCGGGAATTTCCTTGATAGAAGCTTTGGATAGCATATGGAACCATGACTGAATTGGAATAGGGTGTAAGATGATTGGGTCAAAGAGTTCGGAAAGTTACGACACACCAATCACATTTCAGGGACGATCTCCGCCTTCATGAGTGGCATCTCGTGGAAAGATACGGTGCCTTATTGTAGGTAGGTATTTGCTCTTCAACCTCATACTCTTGAAGGTCAATACGAATAGGGCTCGATATGTATTCCATCTCATTAGTCGAGCTTTCGGAAAGATACGATGAGCGATGATTAGCACCATTTTTATGATTAAAAGCACAACATTTCAACATTTCAAATCCTTCGAATTCGGAAATTCCTCTCAAATTACATTGCTATTATCTGGCATCAATTAGTTCAAATACAAGACTAACAATGGTTTCCGTTGATTCCAAGATCATCATTGTCGGCGGCGGCGTTTTCGGCCTCAGCACCGCTTTGTGGCTTGCCCGTGGCGGATACAAGAACATTACTGTTTTTGACCGATGCGCTTTTGACGAAAACCATTATGATCCATCGAAGGGCTGTGATGGCGCTTCTGCTGACCTCAACAAAGTCTTTCGCATGGCATATGGAGATAATTTGAAGTAAGCACATTATGCGGGCCAGCAAAGTTTCCGTGCCAATTTTTGACGATGAGTTAGCTATCAAAACCTGGCACTCGAAGCCCGGAATCTTTGGCTAGCATGGAACCGTGATATCAAGAAGAGCAAGGCTTCTGAGCTGCCCGGTTCTCTTACCCCTGAAGATCAACTTCTCTGCATATGCGGCTCGTATCTTCTGTCAGAAGGCCGGGAAATGCGAGACTACTATGCAGAGAGCTTGAAATTGATGGAAAAGACCGCACCTGAACAACGGAAAATGCAGTTCATCAAGGTATATGTTTATAATAGAAGATATTCTTGTGAGGCAAGATTGCTGATGGAGCGAGTGACAGGGTGAGACTGAGGACGAGGAACGTTTGAAGAAAATTAGCCCAAAATGGGTTGAGAAATACCACATTATCGATAAGATCAACGATGGCAACACGAAAGGCTTCATCGACATCAATGCTGGTATCATGTATGCCGACAAGGTGAATACTGAAATTCTCACAATGGGTGACTATTCCAGTGCTGATGATATGCATGATACAGGCCTGTGATTACGCTCGGTTCTTATGCCAGAAAGCTGGCGTTCAATTCATTTTAGGCGATCCTGCAGGCAAGCTAGAAACCTTGATAATCGAAAAGCGCGGCACAACGAAGAGGGTTTCCGGTATTCAGACGTGCGATGGTCGTAGTCATTATGGCGACCTGGTGATAGTTGCTGGTGAGTTCTTTTCGATTGCCAGTCTTTGCAACTTCCAATTTTAACGAGTGATTGTCATAGCTGGTGGCTGGACCACGTCAATACTCCCTGAAGCCCATCGTACAGTAGAAGCAACGGCGGGGACTGTCATGTTCATGGATGTTCCTAAGCATAGGAAAGACTTGTGGGAAAAGTTCCATCCTGACAACTGTCCTGTGTGGTCGTATCGTAGAGGATACGGCGATGAGTAAGCACGACTGTTCAAATCTAGAGACAATTCATAACAACGAATCAGTTATTACCAAGGATACGGATTTCCTATTACCAAAGATGGACGACTAAAATTTGGTTTCCGTGGCCGAAAAGCAAGTCCCAGCTGCCATTTTCCCTCAGGCACTTGACTAATCGATTGATTGTGCACAGTGGACTAACTTCCAGAATCACCCGACTGAACAAAATCTGTATGCCTTTGCTTTTCCGCAACATGTTCGGCTCTCCTTAATTTCTTCCCCTAACAATTAGCAGTCGTATATCAATTCCTCGGACTAAATACACTGAGAATCCTATCAGCACTGTACCGCTTTATGGACTCTCCCGCATGAAGGAGGTCATTTCTCAGGCTTTCCCGGAGCTAGTGGGCCTGCCATTTGTAGAGAGTAGGGTGAGTGATACAATTCGCCAAATGTACAGCACTCAATCTAACACAACATGTAGTTGTGCTGGTACACAGACAGCATCGACAACAATGTGAGCCCGCAAGCTAACGCTGTATTGGGACAACACTGACACAGCTTAGTATGTCATTGATTATGTCCCTGGGTATTCAGACTCGTTGTTCATTTGCACAGGAGGCTCGTGAGTATCTCCATTTTATTATCTTTTCTTATCTCCTTCTTTGCTCTTTCGGTCTATGGGATCTTACTCAAAATTCTATAGTGGACATGCATTCAAATTTTTGCCCATTCTTGGTAGGGTAAGTCTAATTGGTGTTCTTCTTGCACGATCATGGCTCTTACGTTTTTTTCTAGCATGTAAAGAACCAATTGGAACGGACTCCCGATCAGTTCACCTCCTTATGGATGTGGCGTGTTGCCAGAAATGGGGAGGAAAACAACGGCCTAGCTGATGGAGAAGCTGGACCTCGAGAGATGTCTCGACTTCAAATGGCTGAGGGTAAGTATCGAATTAGCATGTGTCTGTGAACATTTAACTAACTCGAATGTGCTTAGTGACCGACTTCAACCTGGAAACGGTAAGAAAATGGGCTCTTCCTTAAAACGTTAATTAACAAGTGCTAGCGGCCAGCATTGAAGCTATGAGTATCATTTATATACTTTTTGATGAGTGCTTTGTTGCAGAGCCATAGCATCTATACAATAGAAAATGCAGCTGGCTTTAAAAACATACTTCTATTATCTACCGTATGCTCTCGTACGCGGCTTCACAAGCGGTAGTTCAATTGCTGAAAAGAAAGTTATATACGAAAAGTTGACTGGCATCGTTGTAGTTGTTGATGAGAATTACGATGTGTATTTTCAAATCTGAGTTACAAGTGGCCTCTGTTATATATCGATGCTCCAATGTGCCTAATTGTACCATTCAGTAACAATCTTGGAAGTTCTTGACAAGAGATTGTAGTAATGGTGTGCCTAAGTTTGAAAGGACTACATGCGCCTACCGACTAATTAGAGAATGACTTTGTAGATTGAGGCAGGGTGACAGAGCTTGTCATGGCTCCCCTACTCGGCAAAGTATGAGCTGAGAGGGGTGGCTTAGAGTTGGCTCTTATGTAACATTGCTTTTAAAAATAGAGTTGTTACGTGGGTTGACATGCGGGGATATGAGTTCCTACGGAGTTACAGTGTAGGATTTTGGCGTATTCGTTATATGTTGCGATTC
The DNA here is from genome assembly GCF_000392275.1 of Phaeoacremonium minimum UCRPA7. Classification (NCBI taxonomy): domain Eukaryota; kingdom Fungi; phylum Ascomycota; class Sordariomycetes; order Togniniales; family Togniniaceae; genus Phaeoacremonium; species Phaeoacremonium minimum. The sequence continues at coordinate 93,321 of NW_006921062.1, read as the reverse complement.
GTCAATTCAACACTAAATCTGGCTGTAAGCAGAAGGATCTTCAAAGCCATACTCAATCACATGGTTCAGTTATGTCGTAAGACCTGGAAGCCTATGTAGTGGCATATATGACCCACCCTAATTGAAGAAGCAACACTAGTCACTCATTTTAAGATACTACTCCTCTAAATAATTGTCCAATCTGCTAAAAAGAGTGTCACAGAGATCGCGTGAGAAAAAGCCCATTGCTGTTTGTCTTCCAGGTCACCGCTTGTTAGACCAGCATGGGAGGTTAATTATCTTACCAATCATTTCATATTAACACCAAGGCCATACTTCGGTCGGATACGTGAGCTATGTGGTTTCTTTGAATGCCTCCTTCCTCTTTGAGACTCTGGTTCATCGATCAACGGTTAGACTTGAGCCACTTTGCATCGCGGATGGAACCACGAGACGATCAATATAAGTTCCCGGGGCACGTTACGAATCTTATTAACAACTTGTCTCTCGAGAACCTGAGTCATAGTTGAACAGAAACCCGGGAACGCTGATAGGTGACCGGAATGCGACTTGTTGCGGCATGTCGAGATGCATGTGTTTACAGCAACTGTGTGTCTGGTAGCAGTACGGCATGTCCGTGGCACCAACTTCCTCAACCACAATCAACTCCTTGGCAACGTAGAAAACCCCGACTGGTTTGAGCATAACGTTCCATTTCTCGACGTCCCCGAGCCACAGATTCAGGATGTTTATTACTATCGCTGGCAGACATATAAGGAACATTTAGTTTACACAGGTGCGCAATATGGCTATTTGGCTAGCGAGTATTTACACCCGGTCGATTATGGGGCGCCTTACGGGGGCATCGTGGCTGCGGCGGGCCACCATATCAACGAGGGCCGATGGTTGCGTGACTTGAAGTATGGCCAGGACATTGTTGACTTCTGGCTTGCCGGGCCAGGACAGCTCCCGAAGCCTGCAACTGAGGCCTTAAACAAAGACACGTCCGACTGGGCGCATGAGTACAGTTTCTGGGCTGCCGATTCCGTGTGGAAGCAGTACCTGGTGACTGGAGATCAGGATTTTGCTGTTGGCCAGCTCGACAACTTGGTCAAGCAATATCGTGGATGGGATAACCACTTCGACTCTAATCTCGGACTGTACTGGCAGGTCCCAGTATGGGATGCTACAGAATATACAGCAGCTTCGTTTGAATCAGGGGATGCTTATCATGGAGGCGCTGGCTTCCGTCCTACCATCAATGCCTATCAGTATGGCGATGCCCGAGCAATCTCTGCCATCGCGAGCTTGAAAGGTGATGCTACACTGGCATCCGAATATAATGCACGAGCCGATTCTCTTCAGAACGCTCTTCAGAGTCACCTCTGGGACAAAGATGCTCAGTTCTTTAAGCATCAGGCCCGCGACAATAATTCGGCTGGAACACTGCTCGACACTCGCGAAATCATGGGCTACATTCCATGGATGTTCAATATGCCAACGCAGAATTCCTTTTTGGCTGCTTTTACTCAGCTCATGGATTCACAGGGCTTCTCATCGCCGTTCGGCCCGACAACTACGGAAAGACGGAGCTCTTGGTTTATGTATCAGGCGCAGAATTGTTGTCATTGGGATGGTCCCTCGTGGCCATTTGCCACAGCACAAACCCTGACCGCTGTAGCAAATGTGCTCAATGACTATCCGTCGCAGACTTACATTACGTCTTCTGATTATTACACGCTCCTTCTCCGTTATGCTGCTACCCAGCATAAAAATGGCAAGCCATACATTGCAGAGGCTCACGATCCAGATACAGAGACATGGATGTACGACTATAGCGATAGAAGTGAAGATTATAATCACTCGACCTTCATTGACAATATCATAGCCGGACTTATCGGTTTACGTGCACAGCCAGACGATACGCTTATTGTAAGTCCCTTGGTACCTTCCACATGGAGCTATTTTGCCCTTGAAAATGCGGCATACCATGGTCACTCTGTTACCATTCTATGGGACAACACAGGCTTGCATTACAATCAGGGCAAGGGCTTAAGGGTCTTCGTTGATGGCAATCTCGCAGGCATGCGTGACACGTTGGGGTCTCTTCAAGTCAATGTTGGCACTACATCTATATCGATTTCAAATTCGCTTGTCAACATCGCTGCCAACGGACAACAGTTCCCTCAGCTGACCAAGGCGTTTGCCTCATACACATTTACTGTTGATGATGCTGCGCGTGCGATTGATGGTATCGTTTGGCGCACTGGGATCCCTGAAAACACCCGTTGGACGTCATACAACAGTCCCAATGCGCAGGACTATCTTGGCGTTGACCTTCGGCGAAGTCAGTCCGTAAGCGACGTTCGACTATTCTTCTACGACGATGGTGGCGGAGTCCGGATCCCGTCTACTTATGATCTCCAGTATTGGACTGGTAGTGTCTGGGTCACAGTGCCTAACCAACAGCGCAGCCCACTATCAGTTGCGTCTAACACTGAAACGAAGATAACATTCCCAGCAATTACAACTTCTCAACTGCGTGTCGTGGCGCCAAATGCCGGCGGCGGAACTGGTTGGGGACTTTCCGAGTTTGAAGTCTGGTCTGCGGCTATCTTCCAAATCCGCAATGAAAACAGTGGGAAGCTCATGGGAGTAGCTCAGATGTCGACTGCCAACAGCGCCAATATTCAGCAGTATGATGATAACGGGACCCGTGATCATTTATGGCAATTTATACCGGCCCCAGGCGGCTGGTTTAAATTGAAAAATCTCAACAGCGGCCTGTTGTTGGCTGTGCAGCAAGCGTCGACATCAAACAGTGCACAGTTGCAACAGTATGCGGACAGTGGGACAGACGATCACCTATGGCGAGTGGACTCACAGGGCGGTGGTCTCTTCTTCATTCGGAACAAGAATAGCAACAAATTAGCGGGCGTTGATGGTATGTCAACAGCTAATAGTGCGAACATCGTCCAGTTCGAGGACAACGGAACGAAGGACCATTTATGGAACATACTTCCAGCTGTGCCTAGTTTTTAAACTGCTGAAAAACTGTTGATATCAATTGATTATGCATGAGTCAATTTTTCATTAGATAGCTTCAAATCCTAATGCGCTACGTGATTCATCAAGTCGTCCATCCATCTCTTCATGCAACATCTTACCCTAGAAACTCCTGATTTGAGACAAGCTGCCAGCCATTATGTCTACGCAGCATTGTCGTTTAATATACGTACGTATGGAGAAGGGAATAGTCCCTTAGCGCCCATGTAGACGCCATGGAACCATTCCCCGTTCACATCCTCAACCTCCCGGATCTCAGCGCCCTTAGGGAAGAGTAACTCGTCCTCTGACCCCGCAGCAGGAAGCCATGTCCATCGTGCGAAAGCTCGCCAACCTATACCGCCATTGGGTGGGAACTTGTCTGTATAAGTGGCCGAGTCATCCGTTGAGACAGCCGTAGCCGAAACATCTTTCGCTACGAGCCTCTCCAGCTTTTGGTTGCCCTCGTACCAGAACCATTTCTGCAGGCCGGAATCGCCAACAGGCTCGATTTGCAGTCGGCGTCCGCCTACAAGATCCTGCAACGTGTAACGCAGCTGTCCGCCTTTGCCATCTTGGAAACCTATCACAACCATGCGGTGGCCCTGCGGGCAACGTCTCCAGCCACCCGGTCCGTTATCTGGACTGATTCGCTTCTCTGTAACAATTTTTACATAGCAGTTCTGACATATATCGTAGTCTCCAGGCCGTGAGTCAGGTTCGATGGAGCTTGTACAAGAGAAGCAGTGATACCGACTTTGGGTCGGCGGGATTGGATTTCGACAGTTGTCACACCTCGTAGTAAAGGTCAGAGCCCGAAATGGTCCAATTCTTGGAGCATTCGGCCCAGTCATGACGGAAGCAGAATAAGGCCGGCCTTGTGATCGAGGGCTGTTATGAAGAGGTGGCGTAGGTTCCGCGGGATAATGCGCTAGAGGCAATAAGGGATGCGTGCACGATCGCCCTTGGTTAACACAGTCATTACAAAACCCCCAGTCGCCATCATTGCAGACATCGCATCGCCAATAGCAGTCGTTTGTCCAAGCAAAACATCTCACGCAGAAAGTACCGCTTTGGAGACGGTCATCAGGATCCTCGGTCGTGAGCGTGTTACGTCCTTCCGCTCCCCCAGGTGCGCTCTTCGGGGGAATATATCTGCTGGCAAGTAGCTTATGAGGTTCCGCGAGAGACGGATCCGTCTTTCGATATCTTTCCCATTTGTTCCAGCCTCCGAAACCGAAGCCGTACCAGTGCAGGCACCCTTTGCCTTGTCTGTAACAGCTAAGACAAATATTCCAGTTGCCATCCTTACAAATTGCACAGTTGTAATGTAATTCGTACTCGATATGACCTCTACCACACCGCGAGCAAGTGATTGATGGCTCTTGATATAGTTGTGGCCGTTGTCTTGAATGACCTGGTGAGTCAAACGGAGGAGATACGAGCCCTGGGCTTGAAGGATTTGACCGCGAAGCGAAATTTGCTCCTGGTGCAAGTACAAGATCAGCTGGCCGTCTCCTCACGGGTGCCGCTGGTAGCTCGACCGCAGCTGTCACCTGGGGTTGCAAGATATTCAGCCCGCCCGCAGCCCTGGCACTGAAAGGCAAGACAGTTCCGGTAGGAGACTCCACTGAGTGAGAGTTTGTGCCCACAATGGGGGAGCTTGAGCTCCGCCCGTCAGAAATGCTCGGCCTATTTCCATTTGGGCCATTGTTCGTAGATCTAAGACTCAAATCAGTCTGTGATCGAGCAGCAGGCCTTGTCTCTGGTTGAGTTGGTGCAATCGGCACTGTTGCACTCCTGTCTCTGCTTCCGCTTGTTCGTCGACGGCGCCTGGGCTCATGAACCTCTAGGTGAGTCGTGCTTGCAGATGGCGGATATCTACTTCGCTCTTCAGATTGGCTTGTAGCGCTTGGTGTCCTTGAATGGCTTGAATGAGCCCTTTGCCGACTCGCCGATCGTGATGAGCTTGGCGGGTGTGGTCTCGTTTCTGATATTAGTGGATCAGAGTTCCGTGATGCACCGCTCGCGTTACTTCTCCTGCTTCCGTCATGACGTGTCCTTTCCCGCTGCCGCCTGCGATACGCCTCCGTAATTTTGCGACTAAGCTCGTCGTTGTTTGTGAGGTCAATATTGTCTAGATCAAGCCCGTCCAAGAGGCCTTCTTCCTGGATCTGCCGTGCAAACTCTTCGACCTCCCGATCCATATCCAGCGACTCGACATCGGATGACCCGATGAGTGATCTAATAGACGACTGGTGTTCAATTTGCCGTCTCCGAGTATCAGAGGAGTCATCCCGACGTTGTCTCGACTCGCTACGATGCCGTCGGCGCTCGCTAGTAGAGGCAGTTTCTGGCTGTAGCATCACGGTCTGCTCTGCCCTACGCCTGTTGTCCTCCTCAGTAGTCTGCCTTCTCCGTTCACGATCTCGAGCAGCTCGTGCTGGGTTTTCTCTTGGCTCCCGAGTGGACTCTCGGCTCGGATCCCTGCTTCGCCTAGTCCTGCCGTCACTAGACCGACTCTCACCACCTCTTCTACGCGATCTTGACTGTGACGAATCCGCGACAGCTTCCCGTAGACTCAACTCCCGCACCTCATCGATTAGACGTCTTTCTTGCTGGTCTAGTCGCCGTTCTTCAGGGGTCCTTTCTAGGATATCAAGCTTGGGAAGCACTGTGTCGCCCGGCTTGTATTTCTTGTTCATCTCCTCCTTCTCGTCGTCCGGCTTGGCCTTGTCCGGGTTCGCCGTCAGGTACATGTCGAGTAGCGTCGCGACAGTGGCATTGTGCCTCGTATCTCGGACCGGCGCCCGACATGACGGGCATGTAAAGACCGGCGAACCGGGGGCCGGGGGAGTTTGCGCATTCTCGACGGCGGCGGCTTGCCAGCTAAACCATTCCTTGAGACAAGCACCGCAGAAAGTGTGCAGGCAGTCCAGCAGTGTCAGCGGCTGGTAGAGAAGTTCTGTGCAGATCTAGGAGAGCGGTTAGCGCCTGGATGGATGGTGGAGCGGGCCGAAGCCGGCGGGACGTTATGATGGCGTAGACTTACAGAGCAAGTTAGTTCCTTCTCTAAATCTACTGCTGGCCTTGGTGAGTCCATTCTGACGCAACTTCGCTCCGTGGAGAGGGAGGATGTCAAGGAGAGTTGCGTGGGAAAAAGATTCGCAGACTTGGAGGGAGGACTATCACTGCAATACGAGCTTTCACCAAGGGACTAACAGGGCTGACAAGGATGACTGTGCGGGGCGCGGGGCGATAGAGTAGGAGAAAAAAAGTCCCAAAGAAATGGCACGCAGTATCTCTTCACAGAATCCAAGGCAGCATGATTTGAGATTCAAGGTTATTGGCCGCCTCTTCAGCTCTCGTATCCACGCCATAGGTGCATATTGCAGCTTGGAAGCTTCCACAATGTCATTATTCCGAGGAAGCTTGCAGGATAGTGGCTTCGCTGAATGGCTCGGCCTAAGCGATCTTGTTCCATAATCCAATACCTTACAATGATGCGCCGTTACAGTGCCAGAACACCCACTTCAAAAGTCCAGGATACTTTGCGCCGCAAGCCGCTGACCACCTCCAAGTGCTGATTGCTGATCCAGCCAGTCTGCGAACGGCCGCTTCTCTATTCATGAGTCCACTCAGCTTTCTTCTTCTCTGCAAAGGCCTTCATGCCTATTTTTTGATCTTGGCTGCCGAACAAGCTGTGGAAAACTCTCCTCTCAAACTCGACACCATCCCTCAGCGGTAGGTCCTGGCTCTTGTTTACGACCTCCTTGCAGCCCTGTATGGCGACTCTCGAGTAGCTTGCGATGGTCTCGGCAGTCTTCAGAGTTGCTTCCATGAGCTCTTCATAAGTCGGGAAGGTCCTGGCAGCAAGTCCCCATTGGTAAGCCTCAGCCCCGGAGAACGACTTGCCCGTGAGGATAAGTTCCATTGCTCTCGACTTGCCAATCGCTCTCGTCAGGCGCTGGCTGCCTCCAGCCCCGGGGATGGTGCCGAGCTTGATCTCTGGCTGGCCGAAGTTGGCGTTGTCGGTGCAGTACAGGATGTCGCACATCATCGAAAGCTCGCATCCACCACCAAGGGCGTGGCCGGAGACGGCAGCGATGATAGGCTTCTTCACCTGAGTGGTAAGGTTAGACCAAGATTCGATAAAGGAGTTGGTGTAAGCCTGGGAGAAGGTCAATGGAGCCATCTCCTTGATGTCTGCACCCGCTGCGAAAGCCTTTTGCGATCCAGTAAGAATGATGGCGGAGACGCTGTCTGAGGTATTGAAAGCGAGGAGAGCTTCATTGAGTTCGTTGATCAATGGCGTGCACAGGGCATTGAGCGCCTTTGGTCGATTCAACGTAACTAATGGTGCTTGTCAGTAATTGACTAATATTTACGACCTCAAACGTCGTAATCACCTTGGCCAACGCCTGGTTTTGGCTCTGACACCTGAATGTATTCGTATTTGCGGCTCGCACTTGCAGAGAAAGGCCGGGACAGTCGAGGTAAACTGGTAGGCTGAATGCGGGACGCAATCGGTCGTAGGCTCTTCAGAGGGTTCATCTTGCCGACTGACAGGCAATTCGTCCAAGGTTGATGGAAGGGACACCAAGGGAGATCTCGAGCTCATATAAAGATAGGAGAGATGGGACCCCGGGCAGTTTGTTAATCAGCTGCGTGTTGTTGGAGAGGGAAGCGTCACATAAGCCTGGAGTATCATAATTCCTGAGCTCCCCCAAAGCTCCGATAGAAACCGAGGATAAAGAGCTCCGGCACAACGTCACTAGCCCCCCACCCTGACAACCGAGCCTAGGTGCGCCACAGCCCCTGGCCCCTAGCCACAGAAGATAACCAGTCTCGCCAGTGCAGGTGCACTAGCACCCCAGGGTGCCCCCCACTGAGGAGATATGAAGTGCGGAGGAGGCTTCGAGTAGTTGGACTTGACAGTTTCCTTCAATCCGAACCGGAGGACCTCGTAATGAACGGAAAGACATGACAGTCCGCATTACTTAGAGATATCGCGCAGTGTCAAGTTTTCTATTGAAGAATCATCGCCGTACGACTGTTGATGGTGTTGCAACATGCTGCCCAATAGTGGCTCGCAACGAGTTCCAAGCGGACCCATCAAACGCAGGCGAACAACAGGAATCAGAGCCCAGGATGCCTGCATCACTTGTAAAGAGCGAAAGCTGAAAGTCTGTACTCAACGATACTTTCGAGGACCCGAGCTTATCGAATTCTAATTATATGTTTTAGTGTGATGATCAACTCCCAGCGTGTGCGAATTGTCTGCGGCTAGGCTTGAGTGAGTAGACAGCTTATTCATCGTCTTATCAACCGTGATTCTTACTGCGAACTAGGTTGTCTTGTAGAGTATCCGAATACAAAACGACGAGGTCCACGTAACTATGTGGAAATATTGGAAGAACGAGTCGCTCAGCTCGAGACTTTACTGCAAGAGAGAGCGGCGCCTCCTGAAGCCAACCACTCCCCGTTACCATCGAGTCGTCTCATCGATGAGGAGAGTAGCATCACTTCGGTCACCGTCCAGAACAGCAAAGATGCTGATGCAAGAAGCCAGTTAGCCTCAGAGGTTGGAATGTTAAGCCTAAATGCAGCTGGAGCGGAACCACACTATCTCGGATCCTCATCTGCGTTTGCTTTCTCCCGCATCATCAGTTCATCCCTGCAGAAGCTCGTGCCAGAGAAAACCACCGCTGCTTTCGGCGGACTTGACGACCAGATTTCCCACTTGACACCCTGCCCATTACCAGATTACAACACAGGTGTGATGCTTAGCAACGCATACTTTCGAAATATCCACCCTCAATATCCGTTTCTTCACGAACCTTCATTCAGAATGTTAGAGACAAAAATAATGAGGCCTTCTCTTGGGATTGAGAGTTCTGAATTTGATCCTGTGTCATTGTTCTTCGTCAATATGGTAATCAAAGCTTTAACATCCTTGAGGCGAGTCGTTTGATTGATTGTAATAGGTCTACGCCGTTGGTGCTTTACTATTACCGCGCGCAGAAGTCTTGTCAAAAGTAAGCAAGCTCGACAATACTCTTCACTAAAAGCTCAGCATGACTTACCTACCCTTCTAGAGACTGTATATTACAGCACAACTTTATATAGGCCACGTTGTCGAACAGGACAATCTAGAAGCAATACAAGCTCTTCTCTGCTGCGCAATGTATTCTCTCCGGTCGCCGGTTGGGCCATCTATATGGTAAGCAACGAGCTATGCCCTTTCAGAGAGATCTTGAGTAATATATGAATAGGAAATTATCTGGTCTGGCGCTTCGCCAATGTATTGAGTTGGGCTATCACCGGCGGGTCAAGCGAACAGGATCATCGCTGGAGCCGCTTCGACTTGAATTGCAAAAGAGAGTTTTCTGGTGTGCCTATATTATTGATTGTACCGCTGCAAGCATGTTGGGTCGACCCCTTGGTATACCTCCACAAGAGATTGACGCAGAAGTACGCATGGATATTGTCATGCCAGGTTTGCTTGCTTTGACTGACATGCTTTAGTTTCCACTAGACATTAACGACTCTGCCCTCACCGCGTCGGAAATCCGCGAGAAACCTCGGGGCTCATCTAGTGACCCTCCGACCACTATGTCTAACGCAATACATGTTATTCGGCTTCGATGGCTTTGGGCTCGCATTCATACCTCTCTATACTCGGATATCTCAGCCTGTGACCCGAATCACCCGACATATATAAGTCGTATTCAGCAACTACGAGCTGAAGCTGAAGAGTGGCGGGCTTCAGCGCCCCCTATCGGCCCGCGCATTGGTGATGCCTTGACCATCTTTTCCAGTAAAGACTGGTTCGATTTAAATTACAGTGGCACCATTCTCTATATCTATCGTGGGCAATTGATTGATGGCAGGGGTACTTCCGAAGCTGTTTTTTCCGAATGTGTACACGCCGCAAAAACGATCTGTCATGGTTATCGGCGTTTATACGTCGGCCGTCCGCTGAACTACACTTGGGGAGCGATTCACGTCATCTTCATGGCTGGGCTATTGTACCTGCATTGCCTCTGGACATCACCTAGTGTTCGAGATAGTACTCGACAGGACGAATTCAGTCGCATCTGTACTGACTGCACAATGGTCCTTGTGGTGATGGCTGAGCGGTGGGAAGGTGCCGCGCCGTTTCGCGATATTTTCGAAGCACTTGCTGGTGGCACGATGACAATGATGACGGAAGAAAGCCACAGAGACTCGGAAATGGCTATTCCTCAGGCACTGTCTAATGACGTAGACCAAGGTGATCTTTCCCGTTGGATGGCTGAAATCGGGGATCTGGGTACCTCGGATTGGATTGATGACTTTCTGACTGGGCTGATTCATGATCATCCATCCGACACAGCTCTTAGCAACCCCGGTGAAGCAGTAGCCAGCCCAACAGCTCCCGGAGGCGGCCATGATTTCAATTACTTAGACGCAGGAAGTTGGACAAATTCATGAGTTTCATGAAGATGTCATGAGTAACTCTAATTTATCAGCTTATACTTAACAAATTTGTTTACACCAAATTTTCTCTTGAATATCAGCCTGTAAACAGTGCTTCACGTTACCTATACTAAATATACTTTCTTAAATTAGAAGTTCCTCTTCATGAGATGGCTCCTGCTACACGGATCATGCATTCTCATAAGGCCCTTGGGACAGTTTTCTTTCATTGAGATAAGAATCTGCCATATATATTATAGGTTTGACTACCTGCCTGCTTTCTCTTAGCGATGCCTCTTTAAGGATAATACTTATCTAATTGTTGTTTCTAGGAAAAGTATTTGTTTCAAGAAGATTATCTAAAGCCTTAGACAAAACTAAAAAAAGAATGTGTATGTCGCAACTAAGGTAAGAAGAGGTGATCAGGGAGCAGATTGAAAGAAGATTAGGTGAAAATCCTCGCACCCCTTTGAGGCTTACAAGAGGTTTAGAAAAAATAGAAAAATAGAGAATAGAGCCAAATTCACTCCGAAAAGAATTCTTTCTTTTTTGCTAATCTTTTAGTTGTCATGTTATTTACTTAATTTGCTAGGTTAATCAAATGTGTATAGTCTACTATCAGCATATCTAGTAGCTATAGATTTGTCTCATACGATTTTTTATTTTATTTTTTTGATTTATTTTTCTAGAGTTTTCCTCCCTTGTTGTTGCTTTCTTTATCTTTTTCTTAGTATAGCCAACTGAACCGGCAGTGGAGAAATTACCAACCAAAGGCCTGGAAGAGCAGTTGGAGAAGAATGCTGTGAATAGGTTGTGCCAGGAACGTTGTATATCTCTATATTTACTAAGAACATACTAAAGTATAAGGAAATACATTTATGTTGGGGCTATTCATGCCCCCCAGGGAGGTTTCCAATCAGTTTCCTGAGCTCAGGACCAGTCCCAGGTGGACTTCGTTTAGCTATATTGCAGTCAAAGCCTCCATTCTCCTGTAGTTCAAGCCCTCCCATCTGATCTCCAGAACATGGTCGGCGACAACTCTTTGTAGACATCTCTTTTGATATATACGAAATCGTCCAACAATCTCATTGCCCTTTCCGCTTGACACGTTTCTCCATGTTCTGTGACACTAAGAAACCGGGGACGTATACCACTTCTTTTGTTTACCATCGATCGTCTCTGTTGCAAATCTCCTGGGCATGTCGTTGACCTCCGCACGAGTCATACGTTCCAGGAGATTGACTGCCGTGTTGGCTTTAGACACAGCCTCGATGGTCTCCATCGTGGGGTAGTAGAAGCCAAACGTTGGCAATGATGGGTTTCAATTTACGAGATGAATCTTCCCAAGTGTCTTTTATGTAAGAGTTATAGACTAGTCTACTTTGATAAGTATCTTCCAATTCTCTGGGCATACTAGCTATCTGGTCGCTGTTTCGAGATACGACCCGAAGCTTTTAAAATACTAAAACACTAAAGATTTCATGCTGCAACAGGTACAATCCTCCCCACCACCTCACCTCCATTTACATCAACAACAAAGTCATTAATCTTCCCATCATTCTCAGCAATCTCCTCATTCTCGTCTAGATAGACATCAACGAGCATATCCTCCACAGTCTTGACTGCGGTGATCAAACTACGAGCACCAAGGTCAATGTGGTATCCGGCTTCTGCTAAGAGCTTGCAGACTGATGCATCCCGGCGAATGCGCAGACGGACATTTCCTAGAAGCTGTTCCTTCGGGCCTGGCCGGAGACTGATAGGTGTCCTGACTTTATGTCCTAGCTCCAGAAGGAACTTGTGAACAATCACGGCTTGCTCGCCTTTAGTAAAAGGCAAGAAGGGAATAAATTCCGAAATACGACCCGTGATTGGGGCCTGAAGGGTGAGTTAGTCATGAGAGTGTATTCTAATGAAGGCCAAAAGCCACATGTGACTTACACCGAAGATTGCAACTGATCTCTCCTTGATCTCGCCAGAGAGCTTCTTCACGAGTTTTTCCTTGTCGGCCTTATCGTTGTCAAATATTGCGTCATTCTGTTTACAGAACTCCACTACGACATCCGGAGTCAGTAATTGCTTTATTAGGACAGTGAAAGAGCAGGGTAAGGCACGAAAAGCGATATTTCTGGAGTAACCGTCTACATTGGGACGGTGCTTTATCTCCATTACCCCAAACATGGCTGAAAGAGGCGAAAATGAACTCCGAAAATTGCTTACTGATCTTGTCATCCATTCCATTGGTTGCTAGGATCCAAATTGTTTGAGAGCAGTCAATGGGGGTTCTTGTACGTCTGTCCTCATATTCTCCTATATGTTATCAGCACTAGAGCGCGTCAATGTCTAATCCCGTCTCACCTTTGTCAAAGGGGAGGAGCAGAGTCTGATGGATCTCTGATGATGTCTTGTCAAACTCGTCTAGGAAGACAATACATCGTTGACCGGAATTCCTGGCGAGAAAGTTGTTGAGTTGCGAACCATTCTCAGAGCCAACATATGGAGCGCGGGCGCCAAAGAGTTCCATCTCTCGGTTATAGATGGTACAATCGACCACCTCAAGCTCGTGTGATAGTAGATATCCGAGACGTCGAGCCAGCTCAGTCTTACCGTGACCAGATGGTCCAGCAAAGCACAATACTAATGGTCGTTTGCTCGGCACCATGATATAGCTAAGAAGTTTTTGCAGAAGCTTGTTCGCAGCCGTCGTTTGACCAACAAGGAAGTACGGTATCCCGAGAAGGGGCTCTGCATTTCGAAGCTTCGCTACCTGTCTGTGCCTGGTAGATGGCTTTTTCAATCTTGTAGCCCGCTCAAGGAAATATCGCTGAGTAAGGTTCGCAGTCCTCGCGAGCCTTGCCCTAGCGGTTCCTCTGCACCAAAGCTTGTTGTCGTCGCCTCCATCTTCCAGTTTCTCGGGACCATTATCAGGCAAGTCTTGAGAAAATGGACTATAGAAAGCAGATGGGATAACGTCCGGAGAGGCCCCTAAACTTAGTAGGGTGGCGACAACGGTCGAAGTGTCCATTTGGATTGCCTCGCTGTTCATGATGGCGAAGGCAAGAAGTGGTACACCAGTAGCCTCTCTGGCCTCTACATCTCCTCCATAGGCCACCCACTCCCTGAGCAATGGTTCATAATTGGTCGCCACGACATAAAACATGGCGGGAATGCCTTCTACCAAGTCATTTATGTGCCTCTGAACTGTACTAGCGCCATAATACCCGAGATAATTCTGTATCATCTGCAGTGGTGCACCATGTTGCATAGCTCCGATGACATCCCGCAGGCTAAAGCCTTCTTGACTGTTTCCCATTCCGGGGGTCAGGCTTGGTGGCGGCGAAATCAATGGCAGCAAAAAGTTCCACTCCGGCTGTTCAAATCGGGGTTGATCTACTACCATAGGCTCCGGCTCACTGTCGGAAGTGGGAGGGTATGTACCACCACCCGGTAGCTCAATCATAGGCTCGGAAAACACAGGAATACCAGGTGTTATAGTCTTAGATATATCTGGGACTGTAGGTTCGCTTGGCGGAGGGAAGTATGCCTGGTATATAGGAAGTTGTTGGGGTCTCGCGTCAATTTTACCAATAGGCTTTCTCCTGAACGTCAAGTCGGGGGAGCTCGGGTCAGTACTCGGCGGAGGCGAAGAGAAGTCTGTGTTGGGCGTATACACTGGAGGAGATCCGCTCGAATATTCATTGTTTGGTACATCAGCAATATCAGGGGTCGGTATGTTGGAGTCTACAAACGAGTTCAATGACGACCCGGAGACGTTACGACTATGAGGACCAAGTAAGGAAGACCCGCTGGGGGTCAATCCCTCAGGTATGTCAATCGTCGGTATAGAGGACGGTTCGGATGGTCGGGTTCGGGAGTCGCTGTTCCTAGGGAGTGATGGACTCGGAGGTTTCAAGCTACCATTGCTATCAGGTGCTGACAGAGGCGAGCCTCGTGAGCCGCCGCGTGTTTCGTCTTCTCCGAGAACAGAAGGCGTTCTGGTACGAGATGTTGCTGAGGCTATTGAGGCATTCGACGGTCGTTTCATATGTATCATCAGAGTTCGGTGATGTTTCTTCGCTTTCTCAGGGTCGTTCTTCGCTCGCTGACCAAGGTGTCAGCGGTGACAAGCTAGGTGATCACGTCTTGCCATACCTTCAATAATGATATCGCTCTTTCTTCATTACACTGGCATTCCCTCATAATCTCCTGGATCAATTCCCAACTCGGCATAGCGATAGTATGTTCGGCCATTGCGAATAGATTGCAGGCTTCGGGAGCCGGGTTCGCTGTCAAGATTCTCGGTATCACTTGAGATTGCAAATACTCTGGAGAGTGTTGATTAGAACTATGGGATTCAACTCAGTTCCGGCAGAGGTTCATTTGCACGAGGATCTGGCGCAGCCTTGTCTGTACTCAGACAGGACAAGTCCGGCATGCGCCATCTTGAGGAGGCATCGGTGTGCATGAAGTGAGTTTCACCTCCTGCAAAGCCTAACCACCAACGAGACGCTAAATTATCGTCGCTTAAGATGTGGCAAATAAACGTGGTGCCAATAGCTTCAAAACGATAATATGAAATATTGGCATGCAGGTGACGGCCTCTGAAGTGGTGTGGCTCAATATCTGGCGGTTTCGGTAAGGTTGATTGCGGTGGCTGTTCAGCTGAAGGCCTGGACCTCGCGAGGCTCTGGGCCTCCGACGTGATGATAACCGACGTTGTATTCATTCCGCATTTCCTTAGCCAAGTTGGCAACGAAACGAAGAATTTTATGAACTTGACTCCAATATGTCGAATTTTCACAGAAATCGAGGGAACAACTACGGGCCAGCTGGTGCTTTTGACCAAGGAGCACAGTTCGGCATCGCTGAAGTCCAACATCTAGCTGCACAAGGCTTCAAGCAGAATCCGCCAGTACCTCCCAAGCTCAACTCTCAATTTCAAATTGGATCAGTTCAGGATAGCCTACCGGCAAGAGACTACACGGTGACTGGTAATCAAGCAATTCCACGGACTCAACTAAGTCCCCGCCAGGACATGAATCATCTCTCAGATGAGATAGCTCAACTCAGAGCAGAATTGGAAAGCAAGAATGAAGAAATCCAGTCAGCGTATGACGCAGCAGATAGTGCAGTGGAAGAGTTGACGACCGCTCAGGACGAGCTTGAAGAGACAAAGCAGCAACTGGACGAGAAGGCCAGACAACTAGACGAGAAGACCAGAGAACTAGGACGAAAAGAAAGAGAACTTCAAGCATGGAGAGGGAATGTAGAGAGACTCTCCACCGAGCTTGATGAGAGGATCCAGACAGAGGTCTCCCTCAACCAGCGGCTTTCTGCAGTGCGCTTGGAGAGAGCCGTGACGCCACAGAATGATGCAGAATTGCAAGCTCTAAGAGTCGAGGCCAGTAAAGCAAAGGCTGACTTGGAGGATGCTAGGGGTCGACTCGTCAATAAGGAGCGCGAATTTGAGACCGCCCAAGTTGACCTGTTGGACCAACGGAGGCGACGTGAACAAGCAGAAGCGAAACTTGTGGAGCTGAGAGCAAAGCAATTGGATTTTACTCAACAATCAGAAGCTCAGCGCTTAATCGAAGCAAATGCGCGGGAGGAGGTAGCAAAAGCTCAAGCAGAAGCTACCGAAGTCAAGCGTCTTGTTGATTTCTTCAAAGCTAATAGCGAGAAGATGTCTCGGCAGAATAGGGAGCTGATTTCGACGCAGCGGCTACTGCAAGAGTCATTGCAGGGCAAGGAACGTGAGCTTCAGGACCTAACAAATGAAATATCTGCTCTCAGATTTCAGATGGGAGGCCAGCACAGTCGTTGAGCCGTCCATGCGTATCGCGATCAGCCCTTGGTACGTGAAAGAGTACAAGTGACCATGCCAGCTTACTTCTATTTGATCTGGGCATGGAACTAAATTAATTTGAGAATTTCACCGTGGATGAGCAAATAATACTATTATTTTGACAAGAGCTTTTCGTTTTGCGTTGAAGTCTAATTGATGTCCTGCCACTTTAGTTTCAATTGCGGCCTTTGCCAGACAAGTGCTGTAGGTTATCAAGTACGAGATTCTGCATCCTTCGTGATAGGACTTCAGAATTATCTCAAAATAATGAATGGGTATCTTATTCTCATCTAGTTTCTCTCCTATGTACTGTTCACAAGTTATGTACTGTCGAGTGTTGCATGCAAATGATCTCAGCCTTCCGAGTAGTGACACCCAGCTTCCAAAGTTGCACATGATCGATCAGCAACAACAGCAACAGCAGCAACAACAACAGCTGCTACTGTCAGAATCATAGTTTGGCGGTGTCTCGTTGACAGGGGCCGGGTCTGTGTTCATAGGCGAACTTGGTCGTACTGGTGAAGCCGATGGCGCGGTTGAAGGAGGAAGTATTGAAGCAGCCGAGATCGAGGAGACAGTAGATGTCTCTCTAACACGACCCTGGCGAGCTTCTTCAAAAGACCTTCCCCACTCTCTCTCTGCAGGTGGTTGCACCACCAGCCTTGGCTTTTGTAGTTTTGCCTCTCGAACGCTTGGGTTATGCGCGCAGGTCGGGTTCAAGTCATCCGCGCAATATGCGTACCAGTGTTGTAAATCATAGACCCTAGGATCAGCCGTTTCGGATGTGACCAGTCGTGCTAAGGAGGCCGCTTTTAGTCCGGAGAACTCATTGTTCCCTTGGCCAAGTAAATAGTGATTCCAAGCAATCCAGTGACTGCTGAAGCGAATGATGGGCGATGCTGGAGGCGCTCTTTTCTCAAGATACTCCCATGGACCGATCGGTGTCAGGGCGATTGACTTGATGAACTGTACAAAGGCGTACTTTTCAAATTCGGCAACTTCCAAATTTCTTGCAAGAACCCAAGTTGATGCGGCATTGGAAAGCCACGGTTCTTCTGGAGTTTTGTCTGATTTTAAGTCTGGTAGCGTAGGGCGCAATTGAGCCCATTGTAAGAATAATTCGAATGCCTTAGGAGACTCCTCGGGCAATTCTATACGAATTGTCCATCCAGAGGCATAAAGTCGCCTAATATATCCCGAAACGCTGCACAGCTTCTTATTGACTCGGAAATCTTTTGCTGCTGCCCCTTGACCGACATGTATATCAATCCATCCTTGTGCCGAGGGCAGTTTTCTGATGACATGTTAACTCAAGTTCCTTCTAGCTTCAGTCTCTCGGTGAAACCCCCAGACTCATGCAAGGGCGAATTGTGAGAACTGACCCATTATGCGTGGAATCATGAATAGGCGGATTTCTTGGTGTTGCAGATTGTTTGGGAAACAAGCCACCTCCAGCTTGGGGCTTCAATTCACTCAACTCGGTGTTCCCAGGAGGCCCACCGTTCAACGACTCAAGCCGACCTGGCATTTGAGCAAGAATTATGGAGTGGTCAACTCTTCCATCATTCAGTCGCTCAAAGACAAATAGCAAGTTTATCGAGCCTCATCCATCCTCGACCCCACCATTTCAAGAGCCTTGCCTATGTTCTAGGCCAGTCTGCCTACCTGCAAGCCACATCACTCTATTGAATGTGACAGGCCATACCAGACCATCTGCGCATGTACTATTTTTCAGCTGCCGCACCTATCGAAGCCACACAACATGGGTGTCCATTCCGGCGCATTGGATGGCTATAGAGATGGCCGAAACCGTCACGAGGCTCTGCGATGTTCAAGTATTGGTCATGGCCCCAGCATGCGTCCTGGCCACAGCCCAGGGCTCGGCGTAGTCTGACAATCGAAACGAGACAAACTTGACTTCCCTAGTTCTTTTAGATCAAGGATATCCAAAGAGTTCAGAAGAGCGATTCAGCAATTTGACTCGTAGCCGCAAACCATCCTCTGTTAGTAAACTAAGGTGAGCAATTCGCAAGAGAGCGATTGTGTCACACAGACAGAAAGACTAAACACTGTTTTCAGGTGTGAAGTGGTCTATTTACCTGAACAGAGTTCAACTTCCTATGCCCTGAGTCGGCTTGGGGTCAAAGCTCGCAGAATGAACAATACAAGGCGACCAGCGTTAGGGCAAATTGCGATTCTCGGTAGTTTTTACGATGCTCGACGGGATGTGTTCGTTCCGCGTTCCTTGCTTGACGATAAACTACCACCAGAAGCAGTTCAACGAGCTGATCTCATAAGGGGGGCCATTCGAGTCAGTCTTGTGGATGCATATGAGTCAAAGTTCGACATGCTCGAAGTGAGCCCTGAGCTGGGTGGAAGCATCCTTGCCGGCTTCGTCCGACCCAGTGGTTCAGGGAGTTATGTGCTGGACAAGAGGGACAGCAACTTGGTCCTGGCTGCTGCCCTTCACCATAAAGTCGTTGCAGCTGAAGAGAAACTGAATTTCCATTACCCAGGGCTGAAGGATCGACTTACGATGACTACAATCCAGACAATGGAGGTAACTCACGTAGTCACCGAAATTGAGTGGGGTGCTCAGACAGTGCTTTCTCTCAAGCATCGTCGGCCCAACACTGACGAGGCATCTGCGGCAGAGGAAAGCTTTCGAGCGGAAGTAGAGGGTCTCAAGTCGGCTATCGAGATTGGTAGTCCTGGGGCACTAGGCCAGCCCAAAGTGCCTCTCGATATAACCGCCTATAGTGACATCCTCAATGAAGACGGGATTGTGCTGAATGATGTCCAAGAAGCATACAGCTTTCTTGATTTGGTACCCTTACAGATCAAGCATGACAACGGTGGCAAAGGCCGGCCAGTCGTCTATACCCTCCTATCAGTCGAAATGCTCAAGTACTTGCTCCAGATCAACGTCACTGTCAATGGAACCTTGAGTCAACCCAGCCCAGAATACTTGAATAAGTTCCGTGAGCTGTTCGACCAATTCATCTCTTCCCAGTCGAAACTCAACGACTATCAATCATATGTGAATAAATACAAAACTTATCTACCACAACATCATGTAGACCAAGTCAACAAGTCTGTCACCAACTTAACTAGCCTCGAGCTGCAGTTGAAGACGGAATACGCTCGAATCTTGCAGGACGTTAGACGTGGTGCTACTGACGCCACTTCTTTGTATCAACTCCTCCAGAGGTACTCCACTGACGACTTTTCCCCCAAAAAGATCGCTTCAATCAGCCATGGCTTTCAAGATAAGGTTGCATTGATCGGGACTGCCGTCGCCAAAGGGGCTACTTACATTGGGTATAATGGCCGCAACCTCCGATCCGAACTGTCAAGGCGTGGTGCATGTGATGCTTATGTCCTCTTCTTTAATGACGCAACCATGCAAGACACGCAGGCATGGAGAGCAAACCAGAATTTGTTCCTGGATATGCTCAAGCAGCACGGGAATGGTACCTTTCTCGCCATAGTAGATTGCGATGCCAGTGGAACAAGAATCGACAAGACCCACCTGTCATTCTACCAGAACGGTCAAGAGCTTGCGAATGATATAGTCGGACAACAACAATACCTTGCAGATAAATCTTTTGCAAGGTGCGCGGAGAACACTCTGGAGACCAAAGACGTCAAGAAACCCGTCAGGCGCCGTTGGATTAAGATCGCATGTCCTGGCCCCAACTGCAACAAGAATGAAATATGCGAGTGGATTTGCCCTAGATGTCTGGCTAATGTGGAGTTTGGTTACTCTGATCAGTTTGTCTATTGCGACTGTGGTCGTTCGCTCGCTACCAACTTTGATTTCAAGTGCAAAAGCGAACACCACGGGCCAGGGTTCGTCAAATATGACAACGACGAGTTGCTTGGTCTTTTGAGAAGCCTCGAACAAGATAATTACATCAATATCCTCATCCTTGGAGAGACAGGTGTCGGCAAGTCGACATTCATTAATGCTTTCGTCAACTACCTATCATTTGAGACTTTGGACGACGCCAAGGCAGAAGACGATCTGAACTGGGTTATCCCCTGCTCTTTCTCAACTCAGAAGATGGACAGATCTAACCCCAACAGCAAGATCGAGCAGATCAACATCCAAGTAGGGTCTCGAAAGGATGAGCGCGATGGCAGTAAAGGTGCATCGGCAACTCAGGAGACAGCTGTTTATCCCGTAACCATCGGTTCGCAGACGATACGCTTAATCGACACACCTGGCATAGGCGATACCAGAGGAGTTCAGTTCGATAAGACCAACATGGCCGATATCCTCTCCACCCTGAGTTCATACGACGATCTCCATGGAATTCTCATTCTATTGAAGTCGAACAACGCGAGGCTTACGGTCACTTTCAACTTCTGCATGAAGGAACTCTTGACTCATCTGCACCGAAGTGCAGCAACAAACATGGCATTTGGGTTTACCAATACCCGTATTTCAGGCTACACACCGGGCGATACATTTGGGCCCCTGAGCACACTTCTTCAAGATCATTCCGATGTTGGGCTAACGCTCGACACAGCGAGGTAAGTAAAGCCAGTGGTGACCCCTAGATTCCAATCGTGACACTAATCCGAGATCGATAGCACGTATTGCTTTGATAGCGAGTCGTTCAGATATCTAGCAGCTTTCAAGAACGGCGTAATCATGGATAATGAGCAGGATTTCCAGCGGAGTTGGAAGCATTCGAGGGATGAAGCACTGCGCCTTCTCAACCACTTCCGAACCAAGAAGCCCCATAATGTGAAAAGCACCGTTAGTCTGAACGGCACCCGTCAGCTAATCGCCGAATTAACGAAACCAATGGCCGAAATTTCTCAGACAATTCGAACAAATATCGCTCTAAGCGAGGATGAGCTACAAATGTTGAAGGACACAAGACTCACAGGAGACAATCTCCGGAAACGCCTCAAGGTGCCGAAGCTCTTGCTTGAGTCCAAGCCCCTAGACAAGCCGCGAACAGTTTGCAGAGATGAGGATTGCGTCGAATACAAGGATGATGGCAGCGGAAGCGGAACATTAATTCCAGTCTACCTCAGCCATTGCCATCCAATTTGCTATCTTGACAGCGTACAGATTGACACTGTTGGCCACGCTGGTCTCATAGACTGTGCAGCGTTTGGCGGATCCGACACGTGTACACGTTGCTCGCATCATTGGTCTGTACACTTGCATGTGTTGTATGAACTCGAAGAGAAGAACACGATAGTGACAGATACGGAAGTTGAGCGTCAATTATTGGCGAATGCTGGGGACGTCACACTGCGACAAACAGCTGTGAAGGCAAGGGAGGAACGAATCCAGGAGTACAAGGACGAGCACGCAAAGATTCAAGAGGCAGCTGCTCATTTCGGCCTATTTTTGAAGAAACACTCGATAACCCCCTACAATGACGCAACGATAGCATATTTAGAGATGCTAATTCAAGACGAGAAGGGCAAAGTAGATGCTGGTGGTAGCACAACAAAGCTGATCAACCTTCAACAAGATCTCAAAACTCACAAAGAACTGGTGCAAGTTTTGACAGCAAACATGAATGCGAAGACGGCCAAGGTCCTGGACGAAGCTGGCGTTGAGAAGAAGGTCCGGGAATTGTACAATTTGAAGCACTTTGGAGAGAACCTGAAGGCTGTCAAACAGACAGTAGCCACAGCTCACGAAGCAACGTACCGAGAGAGGCCATACAGGGTCAAGAGCCGTTATCATGGTGGGTTTAATTACTACAGTGGCCTCCCACAGTCGCCTTCACCGTATCCACAGCGTCGGACGACGATGAGATCGCAGCAATCCAGCACGGTACGACGAAAGCCCATCATGCATTCAGGCAGTGGCGGCTATCATGCAGGCGGCTCCCATGGACCATGGTCCGATCCAAGAAATAGTGTTGCAGGTTCTGCTGATGCTGGATTTTTCTCGTCATTTTTCAACCCCTTTGGACGAAAGACTTAATACAGACCATTCCAAGTTGTTTAGGGATAGTCGGAGCAGACGATCATTCATTGGAACCTGATCAGATCAACGAAGTACCATGAAAGCACTGAATCTGGGTGGATAAGGATCCTATCTAATCTGTTTGAATTTGTTGCTTGATCGCCCTACTGGCTTCCATTTGCGACAAGATCCTCTTCTTTAGTATTATTAAGGCTTCAGATCATATCCTTGAAACAATGACTCATCTTAGAATCAACGATCAGATACCAATATCCTCAGAAAACAGTAGATATCGCTCAGAGAACACTAATCTATCGTCCAACACATGATACACATGGCAGGCTCTTATCTCATCGAGAAAGCCGTCTCAAGGGCCTTATTAAAAATGTTTGAACTGCGTAGCAAGAGCCGTCTTATCAAGAGGAGATGAGACCTAAGAGAACCTATTTACGAATGGGTAATGTGAAGCAACGATACAGGCTGACACTCAAGAGAAAGGTTTCGTGGGATCAACCCCTGATACGTTACCTATAAAGTAGTATATGCCGTAGCCACTGTGAGGTTCAGAGGCTGGGCTGCTTACAGGTCGGATACACAAGGTGGTGCGCCACTTAGAGCCGCTAACTCTGACGTGATTCTCGGCTTCCCGCATTGGCCTGCCCCACCAAGAAACTTTAGCTACGAAGCTGATCGCCGAAGACCGCAAGCGCCTTTTGCTTCACTTCCCTTCTGAGAAAGCAGCATTACAGAGCAAGTTGGGGTGTAGCGGCCGGTTTCAAGGCCACACAACTCACCAACATGTTCCGTCATGGAGTCCGCACGTTCGCGACCAGCGCGCTGAGACGGGCAGAGCACAGCTCGGCCAACCTGGGCATTGCACAAGCGCAGGGTGTAGCAAGGGGTCTCACAGCAGGTGGGTGATCCTAAGAGGCTTCAATCTGAACAATGGCCGCAGGAAGCTGATGCTCGTTTGTCCATGTTAGCAATTGGCAACACACCGCTCATTCGCCTCAACCGCTTGTCCGAGGAGACGGGCTGCGAGATCCTCGGCAAGGCCGAGTTTCAGAACCCCGGCGGCTCAGTGAAGGACCGGGCGGCGCTGTTCGTCGTCAAGGATGCCGAGGAGCGCGGCCTCCTGAGGCCCGGCGGCACGGTGGTCGAGGGCACCGCCGGCAACACGGGCATTGGGCTGGCACACGTGTGCCGCAGCCGGGGCTACAAGCTGGTCATCTACATGCCCAACACGCAGTCGCAGGGAAAGATTGACCTGCTGCGTCTGCTCGGCGCCGAGGTCTATCCCGTGCCAGCCGTCGCGTTCGAGAACCCCGAGAACTACAACCACCAGGCAAAGAGGCACGCCGAGCGCCTGGACAATGCCGTGTGGACGAATCAGTTCGATAACACGGCCAACAGGAGGGCGCACATCGAGACCACCGGCCCGGAGATCTGGGCGCAAACGGGCGGAAAGGTGGACGCTTTTACTTGCGCAACTGGCACGGCGGGAACTCTGGCTGGTGTGACGAGGTCACTGAAGGAGCTTTCAGATGGCCGTGTGAAGTGCTTCCTTGCCGATCCGCCAGGAAGTGTTCTGCATTCATATATCTCTTCGGGAGGGAAGCTAATTGAGCGCACGGGATCAAGTATAACAGAGGGCATTGGACAAGGGCGTATCACAGACAACCTCAAGCCGGATATTGATCTGCTAGATGGCTCGCTGACCATTGCCGACGAGAAGAGCATCGAGATGGTCTACCGGTGTCTAGATGAGGAGGGACTATACCTGGGAGCAAGCTCGTCCCTGAACGTTGTCGCTGCGAAAGAGGTCGCTGAGAAGCTCGGCAAGGGTCATACGGTGGTCACGATGCTGTGCGATGGCGCATACCGCTACGCGGACAGGCTGTTCTCCAAGAAGTGGTTGGAGTCGAAGAATCTCCTCGGTGCGATTCCCAAACATTTGGAGAAGTATATAGTATTGCCATGAGTAGGCGTAATAATACAACATGTACTGTACAACAAACGCTCTCTATAATGCGTATCAAGCCTCAAACAGCTTTTTATACATGCTCTTTCCTCGCCCCTCTGCAGGTAGATTTTCACTTGTTAGTGCTGAGTTCACCTCAGCGGTCAGAGTGTTACTCCTTGACTCCAGTTCCTTCGCCAATGTCGGTTCTACTACTTGCGCCGCCAGCTGCATACCTTTTAGAATTGGCGCTGCGACGTACAACAGCTTGTTCTTCAAAACAAGGTACTGCACTCCACACTTATCCTCATATGACTCAGCCGGGTGCAACTCCATAAGCCCCTTGTCAGCTGGCCAGAGGTTGACAATGTCCTTGGCATACTTGGTCACCTTCTCAATGATCTCCTCATCACCGGGCTGGCTGGCAGCCAGAGAAGCGGACAAAAAGAGAGGCACCGAGAGGATTTGGGGATCCCGGTTGAGGGGAAACCTCTTCAGAAAGACCTCGTCCTTTCTCTTCGGCTGGTGTTGCTTGTCCTCGAGCATCTCCAGCACCAACTCCGACCACGTCAAGGCCTTCTTGGTGACCTCGGGATCCATCTCGGCATCGATGGCCATCAGCTGCACCCAGGACAGGAGCTCCTGCACCTTCTCGGACGTGTCGAGCCGGAAGCCAGTCTTCTTGACCTGCCGCGCGCACTCAATGATGGTGTATGTCTGACCCTTCACGCCGGCCTTCCTCGTCATCTTGGGGTAGTCCTCGGGGAGCAGTTTCCGGTTGGCGTTGTAGTACAGGCCCTCGAGTAGATGCGGCAGGTTGCTCCAGTCCTCGCGTGTCACCATCTTGTCGATCGCCTCGAAGAGGATCTTGCGCGTGTTGGGGATGTCGCCCTTCGTCGGGTCCATGCCGTAGAACTTGATCACCTCGCCATCAATCTCCATGGTGATGGGATTGCTCTTCAGCTCTTTGGCATACCGCGGGCGGAAGATCTTCTTGCGCTGCTCTGGGCGGATATAGGTCGGTAGGAGAATCTTGTGGCGGATAGTGTCCAGCACACTATCCAGCTCGGGCGATGAGGTCGGAGAGAAGGTAATAACATGGCCGGCTGTGCAACAGCATTAGATCATGATCATATGAGCTGGAGCAAACTGGAGCGTACCTTGCTTTGCTGCCGAGATTGAGAAGCATCTTTGCTGTGAAAAGCTCGGCCGCGTGGCTGCCTCCAGGGCAGAGCCACCGGCCTTGATTACGTGCCGAAAGCTTTTGTTCGACATTGCAGATTGGGCTATTGCGACGGTATGCCAACCAGCATTATTTCAGTGTTTGATGTTGAGATGGTCGTTGGTGTGATGCTATGGAGACCAGCCTTGTCAGGAAGTCCCTTCAACTTTTTGCCGGCCGGGAGACTTTTCAGCGCCAGGGGCCCAATCAGACCCGCTTATTCGAGCTACCCCAGTCAATGCACTTCAAGCCATTCGAGATTTTGACATTCGACATCCGACTACCACGTAGAAGGAAAACAGTCTCATACCACACAGCAACCATGAATGCAGCCTCATTAAGGCGGCCGTTAGGCTGCCTGAAGACTACTCTACGACAGACACGTCAACAGCGATTCTTTCGGCGATTGCTGGCCACCGCCGCAGAGACTTCGCAGCCATCCCCAAGGATACCGGATGCCGCTACCTTCCGTATGTGCAGAGGCCATTGCCCGCCCATGAATGAACCCAATTGCTAAACGCCGATTTGTAGATGCCATCCAAGATACCAGAACCAAGAAGATCCGCACCGGCTTCGCAGTCTACAACGGCGCATCCGCGATCCCGACGCTGACGCCGCCGCCCGTCAACCCGGTGGGCGCCTACCACGCCGAGCAGATCCGCAAGATGGACCCGACGGGGGCGCGGACGCGGCTCTTCTCCAAGGAGAACGCGGACAGCGCCAAGGTGGGTGACGTGCTGATGGTGACGACGCGGCGCGCGGCCGAGCCCTTCTCGGGCGTGTGCATCAGCATCCGGCGGCGGGGCATCGAGACGGCCATCCTGCTGCGCGGCCAGCTCACCAAGGTCGGCGTCGAGATGTGGTTCAAGGTCTACAGCCGCAACGTCCTCGGCATCGAGATCATCCACCGCCGGCCCAAGCGCGCCCGCCGCGCCCGCCTCACCTACATGCGCAAGCCCAAGCACGACAAGGGCAGCGTCGACGAGCTCGTCAAGAACTGGCGCAAGAGCAGGAACGTCTTCGCTACAAGAGGTGGTGCGACAGCTGCCAAGGCGACTGCGAAGAGTGCAAAGGGAGCGCCGAAGAAGAAATAACTGCCTCCCAGTCTGTTATGTAGGCGGTGGCTGTATAGTTAAGCCTCTCCAGCATGCCGAACTCGAGGGAACGTACAAAGGCTGGATGTATATGACCGTGTATTCTACAGATGAAAAGATATATACCTTGCATCAATATATCAATTCAATCCCATGCTCGAATGTCACACATTTCAAAAACAAAGTTAAAGTGAAAGATATGGACAGTTCAATATAAATATGTAGAGTACAAAGAAAGCGGACTACGTCCGGTTATGTAAGAGCGTGAGCTAGCGGTTATAGGCTTCTATGATAATGTAGTTTTTCGGGCCTGTTACCCTTCGTGTTTTGTCCAAGTCGCGCCTCGACATAAGAAACGACAGACCGATTCACAGTTAACACCCTGCCTACCCCTGAGCGCCTCCATCCCGTGAACGACATGTACCCTCCTAATATGGAAACGAAAGACCAAAATCCTGAACGCTAAAGTGTTGGAGATAACGCAAGGTTCGCTTCTCTGTGCATGCCTAAGAGTTTCATGGCTCATGGACAGAATAACGAGACGTGGTATATGTCTCAGACCGCCGAGGAAGTGCCCGAGGCTGGTCATAGGGGCCGATGTCCTCCGGTGCAGGTTCAGTGCTCATCCTCTTTGGCGGCATGATAGTAGGCTCGATCGGCATAGCCGGCCCCGGATGAAGAAATTGCGTGAAGATGTTACTGTTCACACGATCGACGCTCCTACTACGGCCGCGTTGGGCAGATGTGCCTCTTGCAGATGTGCCGCGAGCACCTTGAGTGGCCAGAGAGACTGCTGAACCCCGCCTAGCCATTCTCGCATCTGCGTCAGCCGCTTCCTTGGCGTTGAGAGATTCGCTAGGGAGGAGAATGGCTCGATCGAGTCCGTAAGGCAGACCACGATGGCGCCCACGGATCATCATCGCGCAGATGACAAGTTTTCCCACAACGCTGAACTGCGAGCAAAGTGATGCGTTGACTTTGCTGTATCCTAGGCTCATGCCTACAGTGCCGTAGGCGCTGACGATCTCGAAGAGTACAGCGAACATGGAAAAGTCATCAGACATCAAACGGTGGCCTTCGGATATGCTAAGAATGAAGAACCCAATGAAGATGTACCACAGATCGAAGGACAGCTGCCTTCGCAAATGGGCACCGACGTAGGAAAGATCGCTGGAGTTAGCCTGATCCTCCTCTTCGCCCTTGCTATATATACCGAGAGACTTCTCTTCGTACACGTTTGTGCGACGAACGGAGATAGCAATTGGGAATACAGAGATATACATCATGATTAGGTAAGATGTCTGGACCGCTGGATGGACCAATGCAAGGTTGATACAAGAGAAACCTGCTGTCCTGGTGGAAGCTGCCTGAAATAGACCATTGAGAACCCGAATCCCAGCAGGTAGATGAGCGACCGGGCCGCTACCGAGCTGAAACATGTTAGTAGCTATTGGAACGATTTGCTTCATGACTTACATCTAGAACAATGAAGAAGATCAAATCTAGACCATTGAGGATAACGAGCAACCAGAACAACCACCAAGTGGCACCAGAAGGAAAGAGAAGAGTGAAACAGCGACGTGGATGGTCCAGAAGAAAAGTCAGTTCTTCATACAACCCTGTTCCACGGGGAACAATGATGGACGAAACCCAGATGACGAATCTGAGCATGACCGGGAAGCCGGTGTTTCCGATGACAATGAGGAAGCTCATGAGAAGCAGTGGGAAAACCGCAGTGTTGAAGGAATTCATGCTGTCAGGAGTCAAAGTGAAGCCCAGATCCATAAAGGCAGACGAAGCAGTGAAGAAACCCCACCAAGTCCTTGCTTGTCCAGCATTGTCGACAATGGTTCCGTATCCACTCTTGATTATCCATGGCACGAGGCATACGACGCCGAGGAGCCAGAATCCCCAGAAATAGAAGACGAGAATCAGGGCGAGCGTCTTCAGTGAACGGTATTCGATCCCACCAAGCTCTTCTCTTTGCTCTTCGGAAAGTCCTGGAAAAGCAGAATTGCGGCCAAGAGTCGGTTCCCAACTGAGATACGGCGTCAATTCATCCTTATCTCGAGTGAAAGCCGTCTTGATGGTCTGGAAAGTCTGGCGTCTTCTCGACTGTGTTCTCGTGACGTGGAAAGCGTCTTCGTCATGATGATACCTCTGTTCTTTGGGATTAAAGATTCGTGGCTTCCGTGGCCTAAACGGAGAGAAGGTATTGGCAAGTGCCTCCGCTTGGTCAGCAAATTCCTCCCTCACTGGACGCTGTGGCTCTTCGATCGTGATGGCCCTGTTTTGGAGACCCCTGGGTGGTGACAGCATAGATGACTCTTGGCTGAAAGCTCGAGGCCTCATTGACATTGCCTCGACTTCTTCATCGTCGTCTTCATGTACACGTTCTGGCCTGATGCCTCTTTCGGCATCTCTAGGGCCTGGAATACGAAGCACTTCATCGTTGCTTTCACGCCTCTGACGTTCGAGAATCGCGATGTGCTCCTCGTCGGACCGTTGCTGCGGAATCTTCATGTCGTCTCGAACACCATCGCTCCGCTTGACGGTATTAGCAAACTTGATCTCTGTGCGGCGACTCTCGGTAGGGACGAGCGTATTTTTCGGGTCAATGTCTTCTTGATCGGGCGGTATTCCATTTTCGTGTTCGTCTTTTCGGCCATTCTCCCTGAGGGCATTTTCCTTGGCGGTAACAGGGTCAAGTAGAATGCCGTCATTAGTGATTCTAGACCTCGTGCCGTCGTGCATAACCGTGATGTTGCGGCCGTTGACGCCTGTCTCTAGTCGATTGATGTCGCCCTTGGCTTTGGACTTTGACTTGGAAATGGTGCCTCTTCTCTGACGGGCTTCTCGTGCTATATTCTGAAAGCGTTTCTCGAACCAGTATAGGCGGAGAAAGACGACAAACGAGTTGATTGTGATGGGGTTCGCCAGCATGGGAAAGAGGAAGATGCATATTTGTTGAAAGGTGTTCAGTAGATTTACATCCACTGTGTTGAGACCGGCCTGAGTATTGGCGCCACTAGCAAAGACGAGCGCGTCTATATAGGCCAAGTTCCCCCGGCCACCAGCAAAGATCAGTATGGACCCAATGATGGAGAGTGCCAAGATGTAGAAGTCTGTGTCAGGTGTCAGCGAGACGAGGCCAAAGCATCATGTCTACAGGATCTGGCATACAGTGAGTAGATATGAAGTTAAAGTGCGGCTTCTTAGAGAAAAAGGAGGGCTTAAGAGCCTTAAAGTGCTCCCAGAGATAGTCTTTGATTTCATCCATGGTTGGACAAGCAGGGGGTTTCAAGCTACCGCAGCAAAAGCGGGTGTTATAAAGTGACGAAGGCCTCAGAAAACCATACGATATGGTCAGGAAGGCTCTTGCCCATAATCATAGTGTAGACAGGTAGCGTTCAACTGAGAGTGCTCTCTGGCTTGAAGGTAGACATGAAAAGCGCAGGGAGATGTTGTTGTCTGATGGTGTGATAGCGAAGGGCGAAATGCTAGAAAAACAGGACCAATGCTCAGCAGTGAGAACACAGGATGACCCTGGGGAAAAGAGACGAAAGCTTCAGCGATGATGTAGTGAGCAATTCGGGAATCAAGAAGGTGAAGGTGAAGGTGGAGTTGGAGTTGGAGTTGTAGGCTTTCCGTCAATGCCAAGCGAGGCGCACACCGAAGTAGGTGCAGTTCCAAGATCTTGGCGGGAAGGCGATGCTGAGTGGGCGAGAGCCTATTTGACTGCGGGAATGCAGCAGTGGGATGAGATGCCTAAGTCAGGTATTGAACGATGATAGCCCCAGCGTTGAGGAAGGAGAGGACGACGCTGGAGTCGATCCAGACGTTCTGGTTCTGGTTCTGGCTGAAGAGACGCGTGAAACGAAACGAAACGGCGCGGAAGATGAGAAGAGATGCCAAGAAATACCAGGGCTGATAGTGTCGTTGTCAGGGTCTTGAGTGCGCAGTAGCCCACCCACCAGGCCAGGGCATTTACCGAGATAAGACACTACCTATACCCAGTAGGCAGGTACGTAGGTCCACGGGTGTCCTGGGAGGGAGCCCAACAAGCTCGAGCGAGAATGCCGCAGGGAGCCGTCCGGAAGCGAGAGGGTGGCAGTTAGGTCAATTGATGAAGAAGAAGAAGAAGAAGCAAAGAAGGGACGAGCCAGCTTAGTCCGTATACTGCGTAGTAGGTAAATAAGATTGATTCTCTGGGGCCATGAATAGGGAACGATAGGTGCGTGGTGATGGTGACGAGGAGAATGAGGAAGAGGAGGATGGTGGTGGTGGTGATGATGATGATGCAAAAATCGAGAATGCTGATGGGGAATTGCTCGTCCGACAAAGAACCTTATACGGCCATCGTACGGCAGACGGTGGACACTAACGTTATAAAGTCAACGGCAGGTTAGTCGACGATGCCGCGGTCGAGAACTTTGGCTGGGGTCCTAACGTTAACTTAATGCTCATGTTCAGTTAGCACTGCACTGCTATGATTTAGGGTGGTGGTGCCAAGATTGCAGTTCCACTGTTCCAGCGATCAGCGCTCGGGTACCATTACCACACCTCTGCAGTGCCACAGCTTGCAGGTGCCAGGTGGAGGCAGATAGGAGTGCCACCCGGTTACAGTGGCTGGCTGCCGCGCTTTGCCCGTTGGTAACGTGAGTGCTACACTGCTACCTCCCCGGCGCTGACACGTGGACGAGTTGCTGGGCCTCAATGGTGCTGAATCCCATCCGTCCTAGATTTTCCGACCCTCTGCAGCCAATTTGCATAGCGCGGGCGCAGGCGCAGGCGAAGGGACAGGTGCAGGTGCAGGGACAACTCACACCTCCCTGACTGACTCTCGAGTATGTGCGTGCGCGCGTCTGGCGCAAGGTTGCCCTGCAATGATGTCACCCGCCATCGCTAACATATATAAGCTCCGAAACCGCCTGATAACCATCCATGGAAGAGGTAACGAGGAGTCGGTCTGTGGCTCACCGGTATTGGCGGGTTCTACCTCTGATATTTGCTCCCCGACACATCTGCTTGAGGTAGCTACCCTGCCTCCTGTACGCCGTCGTTGCATCACATATGCTTGATAAATCTGATCTGCAGATACACCTGCGGCCGCGGCACACAAGCTTGCAGCTTCCAGATGTCGGCCACTGACTCCTGCCAGTGATACATGTCTCTCGGGATGTTGCGGCTGGCACCGTATTGGAAGATAAGGGGCAACATGGATGCCAAGACCTGCAGAGAAGGTTACTCAGGGGGCTCTGAGCGTGTTCACTGTCTGTCACAACTCAGAAAACTTTGTCCAAACTCTTTGACAATTTTTTTTTATCTTTCTCTAATATACATATCTATGGCCCCCTTGACCGCCTGTTGTTCGTGGTATGGTATCATTCTTTTCGTCCAATCTTTCCTGGAAATGCATCCCTGACGCCGTGGTTCCAATGCATGTCTAATATCAACCCGTACAAGCTGTGGCCCGGAAAGGAGCTTCCGTGACCTCCCGCATCACAGCATCACAGCTGCTGCTTACGCCTCTCCTTCTCTCGTGCAATCTTTTTGAAAAACGCGTTGCTGTCTTTCTTGTTCTTCTTTAGCGTCTTGTTGACCGACTTGTTCTGCTCAATGTACGCCATGTCCTGACCGCCACTCAGTTCGCCCAGAGTTCCCGCAGTTCGCTTGACCCCTGGCTTCTTGACACTTCGGCGTGCTGTGCCGTTATAGTAGTCGTTGCCTTCGGTCTCTTTCTCCGCGATCTCCGTCAGTTTCTTGCCCTCGGCAGACTCGACCTCCACCAATACTTTCTGGAGCAGCTCCCGTCTTTCAGCCGCAGTCGCGAACGCTAGCCCGGGGGTCTTCTCAATGTTGGCAAGCTGGGTGATAACCTTGAACGCATACCCCTGGTCTACAAGGAAAGCCTGCCGCTTTGACGAGTAGTACATCTCCGCGGTGTCCTTCGACACCAGCGAGTAAAAAAACGCATTGAAGCCCTCATCGTTTCGTCTCTTTGCTCGGAGGATTCGACCCAATCTCTGGGCTTCCTGTCTCCGAGAACCATACTGAGCCGATATCTGGATCAGGCAGGTTGCTTCAGGCAAGTCCAAGGATGTATCACCAATCTTTGACAAGAAAAGCGTATTGACCTGATTGTTGTCCTGGAAATGCTGAAGCACCTGCTGACGTTCGGCATTCGATGTACCACCGTACAAGAATGCTTTCTTGAGCTTTCGTGCATACATTGCCAAAGCGTAGACATCGTCTGAGAAGACGATAATCTTGTCTCCACGGGACTCATGATAGTTAATGAGGTACTGACACGCTTGAAATTTCCGCGGATTCATGACGTAGAGTAATGATCTCTTTCGAGTATCAGCCTTGAGGTACTCATCGTAGAACTCCGTTGTCATTGGACACCACACTTCGGCACACTGGACCTTGGCAATGTGTCCCTGCTGTGACAACTCCATCCAGTTCGCCTCGTACAGCTTAGGGCCGATGAGGAAGTTAAGATCGGAAATCTTGTCATCTTCTCGCAAGAGCGTAGCCGTAAGTCCAAGTTTCGAATGCGCTTTGATCGTTCCGGTAACTCTTCGGAACATGTTCGCAGGAACGACGTGAACTTCGTCCAAGAGCATAAGACCCCATTCACGACCTTGGAGGAACTTCATCATCTTAGCAGAGTCGTGTGCCCTTTCCCTCGAGTTTGTGACCATCGAGTACGTTGTCACAATGATGCCAGTGTTGCCAGAGAAAGTTGACTTGTTGTCTGAGGAAAAGACAGCAATGTCGTCGGGGTTGATGTTGGACCACTTCTCAAATTCCTTCTTCCACTGCACAACCGACATGTTACTCGTGCAGAGAACAATGACACCCTTTTTGATGGTACAAGCGGCAGTGATGCCCACCAAGGTCTTTCCTGCTCCACAGGGCAAGACGATGATACCACTCTTGGCTCGACCATTACCAAACATCTTGCTTAGACTCTTCTCCTGATACGATCTGATTTGAGTCGCAGGTCGCAGATCAATCTCAAGATTTGCGTTGACCTGGTCATTTCGGAAATCGTACTCTTCCAGGACAGGATACTCTAGCTCCAGACATCGCTTCTGGACTAGTTCCACAGAATGATCTTCGATTTGGAATGCGTGCACCGCTTCCTTATCGTCGTCGTCATCTTCTTCATTCAGTGCGCCGTAGATATCTTGCTCCGTCGGTTGTTCTCCGTCCTTGGGCTTCTCTAAGTTATTCGCCTCTCGAACGCCCGCTGCATTCTTCGTGCCAGGGATCACGAGGCCGGCCATGTTCGGAGCCGTCGTTCTCATCAGCTGCTCTGAACTAGACACCCGCAAGGGTCCAATGACAGGGTCCTTCAGCAGACGCTGTAACATCTCCGCATCCGCGCTTTCCAGATAGTATTTGTTGTTTTTCAGAACTAGCTTGACTTTGCCATAACTCTGAGTACAGCTCTCAATGAAGCGCCGAACTCCCTCAGGCAGCGGGATTTTCAGGAATCGATCCAGTGTATTAATAATGTCTTGCGGGTGAAGTCCGACGGAGACAGCAGCGTACAAGCTGTGTGTAGTCAATGCGTACTCATGAAGGAACGTCGGTCTGGAGAGGGGCTCTGCGATGGTGATGAGAAAGTCCTGTGCCTGCGGCGCGAGAGGGTTGAAACTTTCGAGAATGATCCTGCCTCGCTCGGGGTCAATCCATAGAGGTCGGTTGGCGTGATCCGGCTTCAGCTGGAGGTAGGAGTAGTCACGATTCCCAAAGTACTTGGAGACCGCATCATTTGCCCGTCTCTTCGGCTTGACATCGTATGTGCTGATATCAAACTTCTGAACGTTCTTCTCGACTTCCTCCTCCTCCGTATCTTCTGCCGAGTCGGACGTGGCGAGACTTCGGGGAGTCGTTGATCCCGGCGTCGACACGGCTGAGGCCCTGCCTACTTTCGCCGCCCCCTGGATGGCCGACGTTGCCTTTCGTTTCGGAGGCATAGTGATCGTTCCGGGGTAGTTGCCGAAAGAATGGAAAGGAAGCCGTCCAAAAAGCTCCTCGTTGAGAAGAATTTTGGTGGCAACCTACAAAGATGTTTGTGGTTGGAAATGGTTTCAGTCACGACAGGCTCCAGTGGCATCGAACGTTAACTTTATGCCCGTCATAGCTGCTTACTTGATCGGCGCTAACCTGTCCCGCGCCGAATACAGAACCCCGCTAAGCTAGGCACAGCTCTCTCACTCCACGCGACAAGAGAGACCCCCACCAGACCTGGACTTTCAAGATGCACAAGAATCGACCGCCACTCAGACCCAAGTTCACGCCGTGACAAGCCAAGCATAGGAAGGCAAAGGCCTATACCAAGACAGTAACACCCTGTCAGAAAAAGGAGTACAAAGTCTTCCAGAAAAAAGTCAGAGGCAGAATGTGGTGGGTGCCGCTCCGGGAAGCCAGACAGTTTTCGAACCCTGACTAATAGGGGTATTTAGCAAGCACATACTGAATGCACAGGTGTCGATTCGGTCGCCATGTTGTACGCTGCACCCCGTAACTTTCTATCAGCTCAAGCTCCAGCATACTGACTCACCTACAGGTAAGAAATGGTTCGACTGTGTTGAGTGCCACCAAGAGCAAGAGAGCCATCCGCTTCTGCAGAAGTTCGAGATGACTTTCGCCTGCAAGAAGTGCAAGAAGTGCTTCCGAAAAGATGCGCAAGAGTTTGAGGAAGCAGACGAGTACTGTCCCCACTGTGATAATCACTTTGTTCTCGAGGCTCTCACTCCCAAGCCCGCAATCTCTATCGAGGGCGAGGACGCTCGCATGGATAACAGGATGTTGAGGGACGATCGCGTAAAGGCTGAGAAGCAGAAGACAATATTCGATCCGGATGAGGATGCCGACAAGCTGGGTTGAGAGGGAGGGACATTGATGATGTTGAAGAGCAAGCATTTCGCCGCTGCAATAAGTGCACGGAACTACAAAGCCTGGCGTTCGGAAAATGTTATTACAGGCGCGAGAGACGCGCAATCTCGTAAATGATACCTGGTAGTGTACATTGCGTGACACCGCTACAGTCCTTCTAGCAGCCTATGTCTATCGGCCCCATGACTATCCGCCTTGCACGTAGAACAGCGCCAACACGGACGGATGTTGAAAGGCCCAACTCAGGTGTTCAAGTCCATCTCCAATCCCTACTCCTCGGTCTCCCCTTGCCCTCTCGTGAGAATGGCAGCGCTTCCAGTACCGGGTGTTCTACCGGTCTTCTTCTTAGCAGCCTCCTCTTGCTTCTCCTGCTCAATGTTCTTGACGTAGGTCTCGATATCCTCCACGGGTAGCATCTCGATAAGCTTGCCAGGCGCCATGATGGCAATCTCGATGTTCTTCGCTCCAGTTTGTACAACCTCCAGAAGAGATTTGATAGCAAGTCGGATAGTCTGTTCGCGATCCATTTCCTCCTTGAAGTTGCGCTCTAGGAACTCTCGGACAGTCTTGCTTGAGCGACCGATCGCGTTCGCTTTCCTATTACATTATAAGCATCTCGATGGATTGATAGCTCTTTGATAGAACCTACCATGCAGAGTAGATACCAGATGGTTCTGTCTGGTAGAGTCTCGGCACATCACTGCCTTTGTCGAATCCAACGATCAGGGTGCTGATGCCAAAGGGCCGGACACCACCGCTCTGAGTATACCGCTGCTGAACACTGGCCACATACTTGGTGATGTACTCGATCGTCACTGGGTCCTCTACTGTAAGACGATGGGATTGTGCCTCTAATCTGGCCTTGTCGACGAGAATTCGGGCATCGGCGTTCAGACCTGCAAACGCCAGGCAGACGTGGGTATCGACCAGACCAATCTTGGAGGGTGTAATTCTCGTGTCTTGTAGCTTCATCGCAGATCTCTTCTCGCATCCTAGAACGACAACATCCTTGCCCTTGACTCCAACCGCACACGTTCCTGAATCGCGGTGTTAAGGAGGTCGCTGACAATCAGACCCGGAAAGCTTACCTCTCTTGACGGCCTCGCCGGCATATTCGACCTGGAAGACGTGTCCATCGGGACTGAATCAAGTCAGTAATACTTCATAAAGCGAGTATCGAATGGAATCGGACCTAAAGACTATGTAAATGCAAGGTTAGCTATGATATGCACTCGAGTAGCTGAGCAATCAAGCCTTACCTGAAAGAGCTCTGTCGTATCCAGACGCCATGATGACAGATAATCAGAATGAAACTACGCAGGATAGAAGATGCGATTAATGCCGACAGTTAATTTCGCGATACGTGGATGTCGGCGACGCTGCGTGAGTGTTCTGTTGCTTGGCTTTTGTTGCTTGGGGTTTGAGAAGGACAGGCTGCAGCTCTGACGACGAAGCTTAGGTCGCGCTGGAAGGCTGAAGCAGCTGTCCGTAATAAGCTTCCATTGGCTGCTGCGTTAGCTATGTGAGGCTCAGGGGACGCTAGGACCAGTTTGCTTGAGCCACAGTCACGTGCATCCCCTGTGGAGGTGCAATGCTAGATCGGCCCCACGGGCGTCTGGCAGAAGCCGTGAACACCGCGGAAGCTTCCGATGTCGTAGCTATTTTCGCCTGTCAAGCCTCAGGCGGATTTAACATAAATTATTCAACGTCTTTTTCAACGCTCTTCAGAGTCCTGTTGCGCGCCACATACCTCTTGATCGCCAGGCCAGGCTTATCAAGACAGACAAGACATGGCATCAGCCGCCAGGATGAATCCGATTCTGCGAAGGATACCAAAGTCCAGGCTGTCTGGCTGCGTTAAGTATGTTGCGCCGCAGACGCCTGTTCCCGCTCGCTGCATTGCTGCAACAGCAGTGAGGCACTTCAGTGGATCACCCGTGCAGCGAATCAAGTTCACTTCAGAAAAGTATCCAGACATCAAGAGGGATTCACGCTTTGCACAATTGACGGAGGACCATGTCAAATACTTTACGGACCTCTTGGGCAGCTCCGCCGTCATTGATGCCGTCACAAATGAAGCTGCTAGTGATGACATCGAGCCCTTCAATGGGGATTGGATGCGAAAGTATCGCGGTCATGGCAAACTTCTCTTGAAACCTGGCTCGACAGAGGAGGTCAGCAAAATACTGAAATACTGCAATGACAACATGCTAGCCGTTGTGCCGCAAGGCGGCAACACTGGCCTTGTTGGCGGTTCTGTACCCGTATTCGACGAGATTATCATAAATATGAGCCGCATGAACCAAATCCGGTCTTTCGACGAAGTGAGTGGTACGCTGGTCGTTGATGCAGGCGCTATTCTAGAGTCGGTGGACAACTATCTCGCGGAGAGAGGCTACATCTTCCCACTAGACCTTGGCGCAAAGGGCTCTTGTCATGTGGGCGGCAATGTCGCAACAAATGCTGGTGGTCTACGATTACTCCGGTACGGTAGCTTGCACGGAAGTGTGCTGGGTATTGAGGCGGTCCTTCCAAACGGAACTGTTGTGGATGATCTCTTCAAGCTTCGAAAGAACAATACAGGCTACGATTTGAAGCAACTCTTCATCGGCGCTGAGGGTACGATTGGTATTATCACAGCCATCTCGATACACTGCCCTCAAAGACCCAAGGCTGTCAACGTTGCATTCTTTGGACTCGAATCGTTTGAGGCAGTGCAACAAGCCTTCCGTGAGGCCAAGTCACAACTCTCCGAGATCCTGTCTGCTTTCGAGCTCATGGACGCGAAGAGCCAGGATCTAGTGCACGCGGTCACGCAGAATAAGCGGCCTCTAGAGGGAGAGTATCCCTTCTACTGTCTCATTGAGACGAGCGGGTCGAATACCGAACACGACACTCAGAAACTCGAGACCTTCCTGGAAGATGTGATGGAGAAGGGCATTGTTGTGGACGGAGTGGTAGCGCAGGATGAGACCCAAATCAGGGCTCTGTGGGGGTGGCGCGAGGGCGTTCCCGAGTGTCTGGGACACTGGGGTGGCGTGTACAAGTACGATGTCTCGATCCCACTGGAGAAGCTGTATGAGCTAGTCGATGACACGAAGGCGCGGGTCGAGGAAGCAGGTCTGATAGGCGAGACGGACGAATACCCTGCCATCGGTGTGGTAGGTTACGGCCACATGGGAGACGCCAACCTCCATC
The DNA here is from genome assembly GCF_000392275.1 of Phaeoacremonium minimum UCRPA7. Lineage (NCBI taxonomy): Eukaryota > Fungi > Ascomycota > Sordariomycetes > Togniniales > Togniniaceae > Phaeoacremonium > Phaeoacremonium minimum. The sequence goes on along the minus strand of NW_006921062.1, from coordinate 54,660 downwards.
TCAACGTTGCAGTGCGGCGGTATGACGAGAAGGTCGAAAAGGTTCTAGAGCCTTTTGTCTACGAATGGATTGCAAAGAACCAGGGCAGTATAAGTGCCGAGCATGGGCTGGGACTGGCTAAGAAGAACTATATTGGGTACAGCCGAAGTGACACAATGATTGGCTTGATGAAGCAAATCAAGGATCTTTATGACCCGGTAAGTGCAGTGCCTGGATCTCCAAGATGGTTGCCGCTGACGAGGATGCCAGAACGGGATCATGAACCCGTACAAGTACATATAAGCCGTAAAAAGACTAAAGCTCCATACCGACATCCAGGATCAGATCAGCTTGCTTGCATAAGGCAGGCAGGCATGCCATAATTACAAAGCTGGCTACGCCCTAACTGTACATATTAAGCGCGGTGTGTTAGACGTGCTCTCCGCCATTGCGGCGAATTTTCTGGCACTGCCCTCAACGGGCGCTCTCTCGAGTTGATTGTAAATCAACGGAGAACGGGTCAGAAAAGTCCAACGCGACCTCAATGTAGTCATCTTTGCGCCCCCCCTTCCCCCCGTGATGCTCCAATGCCTATTTCCCTTGTGTTGATCTGAGATCTGTGCCAGATGACATGGATGTAGTTGGTGCATTACGGAGCATTGTCTCATTGGCTCCAATACGAGCCTGAGCAATGCGAGATGGCGGGAGAGCAGGCACAAGACGTGCTGAAGCTGCCGTTTCACAGAGACAACGACCCTGATCGACAGCAACACCCCTCACTAAATCTTAGCAGTCCGTCGCCCTAAAATGACTCCCATCTGACCAACCAACCAAACATCGGGGGGCCCAGCGGGCCAACCGTGTGGGCTGCGCGAGGTCCGAGTCTCCGGGTAGTGGTGATCCCTGTCTCTTCTGCAGCCCTACGGACTCTGCCCTACCAGGGCCCTGCCCTTTGGGTAAGTAGCTACAGGTAGGCATGTACAGTAGGTACTTACCTACCTACCTTCTTACCTGTCTTACCTCCGGGCTGCCAGCAGTTCCTACTGCACTGAGAGAGCCCACCTTGCCTTGCAGATCCTCGGTATGTCGCCTGGTGGCGTGGCCCAGCTCTGGTCTGCTGCCCTGTTTCTTTCGTCAAAGACCGCCAGGCTGGGTGCGGTGCGGTGCGGTGCGGTCGGATGCGGTGCAGTGCAGTGCAGCTCAGTGTAGCTCAGTGCAGCATCCAGATAGGGCCAAGCGTAAAGCTGTCCACACAAGGCGCCTAGGAGGAGAATAGCATGGCATGGCATGGCATGGCATGGTATGGTATGGAAGCATCGGACATACATACATACATACATACATACATACGTACGTACATGTCAGTCATGTCAGTCAGTCAGTCAGTCAGTCATGGGCCCTCCCGTTGTGGCTCATGGCGTGCGCCTCCCGAGGCCACCTCCACCAATGTATGTATGTACCAAGGCCAGTAGGTACCACCCAGCGCTCTGTGTGCCGGCATCCCTCCTCTCTCTCTCTCTCTCTCTCTCTCCTCTACTCATCTCATCCTCCTCATCCTTTTACGTCTTGTCCTGTCTGTTCCATATTTCACGTAGTGTCTGTTTCTGAGGCTTTTCTCTCTCTTCCGGACGTGTCCCGAGTAGGCGAATGATACAGGCCCCCCTCCGGCGGGATGCGATTCGAGCAGACGGACGGGAGAATGTGCCGAAAGGACGTATAAGTTGCAGGACCCCCGGCAGCAGCAGCAAGTTGTTGTGCGGTGTGTGAAATAAAGGTCCCGGTCTTCGCCCCCACCTTTCCTTTCCTGGCTCCGGCCTTCTCCTGCGTTGCTCCTTTTCTCCTTCTAAGTCTCCTTACCGGACTTGACCTGGTGGTAGAGTTCCCAGTTGTCGTTTTTGTCTCTCTGGGCTCTACCTATGCGGCCATCCCATGTTCCTCGGATCTCCCCCGGCTAGTCTTTGATGACCATGATTAAACCCTGGCATGGTCCCTCCCAACAACTTAGACAGTCAGAATATCGACCATGGTTGGAGTACCCGGCAAGTACAAGGGGTGCAACACTTGTCGACTCCGGAGGGCAAAGGTATGATCATAAAAAGACTAACCAACTAATCCTAAGACTCTAATCAACTACTTTTGCAGTGTGACAACGAACGACCATTCTGTCGCAAATGCATCGACTCGGGCCGGGAGTGTAAAGGTTACGATAGGGAGACCGTCTTCATCATCGGCACCCTCGAAGATGGTGGTCGCTGCTCATCACACCCGCCTCGAGTTTTGAAGGGTTCCAAGAGGGCCAAAGCCGCGGCAAAGAACGAGGAGGATGAGAAACTGGATCTAGTTCCCGTAGAACCTCTTCAACCAGCCTGGGATGACTTGGTCTCCTTATCCAATCTCGGAACTGTATACCAGGTTCAGATTGCTGCCCTACACACCAGCCTTCAGATGATCATCCGTGACAAGGCTGAGGGCGAGAACAACAACAAGTTCACGAGGCTGTCGTTCCCTCCTTACTCACCTGCCGACACTCGACCTTCATTACAAGAAGACGAATTCGCACTACGATCGCAGTGTATGATCCATCTCTCTCCAACTGACGCAAGCGGGAGTTCAGAATCAACGGCCACGGACAGCATCTTCTTATTCCTTTACGAGGTATGTTTATACTCGACGACAACACGCCCGGGCGAAGAACAACCTAATCTAACCCTGACAACAGCTAAACTCATCTGTCGCAACAAGTAACTTGCCGCCGTGGAAAGATCCCGCGGTGCAGACAAACCGCGTGAGGCAGCTCGGACCAGAACATTTCCGAACCTTTCCAGCACATCATTTTTTTGTCCGTGTTTATAGACACAATGCCGTATGAACTCGTTCTTGTTTCTGTTGATCACCTTTGAAGACAGTTTCAACTGACTACTCTACAGATTTGCGCCGCTTTACTCAACAGAAAGGCCAGCTTCCTCGCTGGACAGGAGTGGATGACGGCCCCGTGGGAAAACCATCCCAAGTCCGTCTTCGACAAGCTCTTCGACAACGTCGTTCTTCTCCCCTCCATACTCGCCAGAGCCGATCGCATCCTTCCTCATGATCCCACGCTTGCCAGGCGCCTGATGGCGCAGGACCTGCTGGGCAACTGCATCAACGTGGACCGGCAGCTCGAGGAGTGGCACAACTCGGTCATCCTCGCAGCGGGCGACCAGTCGCGGCTCTTCTGGATCGAGGACCCGGACGGGTCGGGCGCCCAGATCCCCTTTGCGGACACGTTCGCGTTCAGGGACTCCATCACGGCCGTCATGTTCATCTACTACTGGACGTCGCTCATCGTCTTCTACCCCTGCGCCGAGCAGCTGCAGCAGGCCATCTTCCAGCCCGTGCTCGACGCCTTCCCCCAGATCTACCCGAACCTGCCGCCCAACCTGCACATCGACCCGCAGCGGTACAGCCACAAGGAGGTCCGGGAGATGGCGGCCAACGTCTGCCGCGGCCTGGACTTTGCCCTGAGCACCACCGTGCAGCCGGACATGCTGGTCGTCCCGGTCTACGTGGTGGAGCAGTTCTACGGCGCCATCAACATATCTACGGGGGACGGCGCGCTGGAGCTCATGTGGCTGGAGGCCTTCAAGATGAGACTGACGGCCAAGGGGCAGGACATTGCAGACGTCATCCAGAGCAGGAACTGGTTCGAGCTGGCACAGTATTAGATTTTGGGATAGAACAGGCATTTGGGACGTTACATGGGGGGGTCTTGGGATACGGAACTACAAGGAGCATCATAGGAATGGGAATATTCTGGGAGGTGGGAAGGAAGGGAAGGAACATGGGCAGAAACATGGGACCCTCATTTTTTCATGATTATTCGTCATTCTGGGCTTCGAGATCTGTGGATCCAGATCGCCCTGGGAGGAGGAAGAGGGGACAGAGGGGAACAGACAAGGAGAACGAAGGGCAGGGCGGCATATTTTCGGTATCTTCTTGAGTATATTAGTACGTAGATCAAAATGCCTCCTCCTCTTCTTACTCATGATGGCCGTCCAGAAAGAGATACAAGAAAACAGAGACCGAGACTCTCCACGGTAAGTCCCCGAGACAGGGAGGAGAGAGATGTCATACATGCTCGCCCTACACACCCCTCTCCCACTCTCTCGGGATACAACGTGCTAATCCAGTCCCCCTAGCATGGCACTGGAACTGCTGCTGTCAAACACTAAACTACAGCGGCAGCGGCGTTGCGGGTCTAGGTACTGTAGGCCAAGGTGTAATAGACCCTACGCCAACGCACCTCTCCGCGGCTTGCGGTGCCGAAGATACTTCCCGCTTACCATCCATGGTAACACGCCATAGGGGAGCTGGGCCGGGAGCAGAGCACGAGGGGACAAAACCCTTCTTCCAGCAGGAGATGCGTCCTAGCACACCTGTGGAGCCTGGACGGAGGTGAAGAGGACGCAAGACGGAAACCACTGGTCAGAGGAAGCGACACAATAGTCGGGCCTTCATGCAGCTTACCCTCCTCGAAGCGAACCCAGTGAGAAGGGACCCTCACATCCTTCTCTTTGACAATTACTGATTCATTCGTCCCTGTTCAGGGGACTCGAGCCCCCCGGGCAGAGGGGGGAAGGAAACAACGCGCGAGCACGGCGCGGAATCATTTCCATGTTAGGGGGTTGACTCCACGGGCGCGGGCTAAAGGGGGATAAGCTCCCACCTCGTCGAAAAGAGACCCTTCTTTCCCACTGGGGGGACGAGAGAGCAGGTGTGTGTGCTAGATGCCAGACCGCTGTTCCTGCGGGATCGGCTGGGTTTGCTGGACTATTGTATAGGTGTGGTTGGCCTTCGAGAAATCGTTCCTGTTACGGGTAGAGCCTGGCCGCTATGGAGGTTTTGGCGCCTTCTAGAAGCCCATACTGCATAGTAGCGGCAGGCATTTAAAAGTCCCCAGTCGCGTTCCTCACCAGCCTATTCGCTGTGGCGGGTGAGATTAGGGGAGATTGGCGTTGTGTCAACTGGAAATTTATCAGCATGACGCTTGGCGGTGACTGGTGGTGATCCCTGGCATCGTAATTATAAACTACTGGACTGGTACAGTAGAGCGGTCCATCATGACAGAAGGGGATCGCGCATGCGCGCCTTTGCAGGACAGCACTTGCTTGCTGCATGGTTCAATAGACATAATTCCGTGCATGTGGAGAACCGACGCCCTACAAGGCGTAGAACGGGGGGGCCAAAAAAAAAAAAAGTAGGTAGTTCTTGATAGTGTAAGACTGTAGTATCGGTAATACTAAGAGCACGCCAGTCCAGAGGGAGTGTCACTTGATGATCCCCGGCCCGGGAACAGATCGCAGGGGGAAACGTGCAGGGAGAGCCGGCGGTGGTAGATTTGAAATCTCACCGCCACGACCTTGCAGCTGGCAAGTCGACTTGCTACCTGCTACGCAGTATGCAGTAAGTCGTCAGCTCTAGGCTAGGCCCCCAGGGTTTCTTACGCAGCTTGATGCACGCCGCGGTGGACCTGGAAGCGAGGCAGCCGTTCTCGTCATGCGTACACGGACGGATACCACGGCGGCATGAGGACGCCGTGCGTACGTCGTTGCTTCGTTGCGCGGTCGAGACTTCTAGAACCGGCGCAACTATATGCTTCACCGCCCACTGCAAGGCAAGGCTGGCAGGCAGACGCTGGCCTCGGACTTCTCGATAGGGCCGTCGCCTCCCGGAGCTGGCGGAGCCTGAATGTAGAGTCGGAGATCGGGTTCAGGCAGGTCTGTTCGCTTCGCTTCGCATCGTGGCGACAAGTTTGTACTGGACTGTACCGTGCTGGACTGGACTGGACTGGAATGAGGTGGACTGAAGGATTCGGGAATCTTATTCTTATTTTGCCTAAGACCGAAAGGTGTGTGGGATGAGCTGGAATTTCACTGGACACGGCGTGACATCTGAGTGCCCCCGTCTAATTGTCAAAGGATCAGCCGCCGAAGGTTACACAAGCAAGCAACCACGGGCGTAGGAAGAGAGACTAGAGAGGCGCTCAACTAGTTTGTGGAACCAAGCCTGTCTATAGACACTACTGCATGAGGGAGGTAGGTCGTAGTCTAGACAGGAGCAGGAGCGGGCGCAGGAGCAGCTCCGAATGGGTTGTCGGGTATAGGAGACAAGAGGCCATTGCATTGCCATTGCCATTGCCATTGTCAATGCGTTGCCCAGCCCAGGATATCGGACTTAGCAAGCTTGGGCCTGGCAGGAACTGCGACAACTTGTTGAGGTTGAAGGTTCTCTGGAAGCGAAAGCAACTCTCCGCAGCTGAATAATGACTTCAGAGCTCCGTCGCCGGCCTGCTTACCTTCCTTTCATGTGATACTAAGAGATTGTAGAACAGGCAAGAGTAACATCATCAGATAATCGACGTTCGGCCCACGGAAGATGTGCCGGTCCTGTCACTTAGACCTGTAGCCAAAAACTTGCTGCTCATTAGACAATCAGACGACAGCTAACGTTAGCCGGCACCGAGGTTAAAATGTTCTGCTAGAAAGCCGTATTGGGCTAAATCCAGCCGATGGTGTGATGCACACGCCGTCTTGAAGTTGCGGGCCGCAGTTCATGCGTTGGCTGAGCGGCTGGCATCTTCGCCTCACCTATTACGACGCAGACAGAGGGATGCGGCGGAGGCTCTCCACCGTGGGCACTCTGAATAGATGAGAAGGGGCTGTCGAGGTCGCGACAGTCAACGAATAGAATGTTGATGTCGTGGCTGAGCTGACTCCTCCTTACCGCAGACCGTCTTGAGAGATCCTGGGGTTTCCTAGACTAGGAGTTGAGTGACGGCATGGACATAATAAGGGGGAGGATTGCTGTTGGCTGTACGGAAAACGTCCCACCACGCCCGTACAACATCATCCCGATCTGGATACTCGGCGATGACAACCCAGCACATGACCCGGCCCAGGCCAGTTTCGAGTTGGACTTGGGACAGATTAGACAGCAGACCCCCGCTGGCCGCGATGATCGACCTGTAGATGTCTGTCTCGCGGCCTGCGCAGACATGGGACCATGCCTGTCCCAACACGGGCGAGGACGATGGCATGCATGAACAAAGAAGCAAAGCATGGGGAGAGACATGGGGCAACCTTGAGTCTCGAGAGAGCCTAGAAAAGCCCAGAGAGCCCAGAAAGGGGTGGCTTGGAACGGGGGCCCATAATGCGACGGATTTCCACAGGGGTCGCACCTCAAGGGCTTGGGGTAAGTGCTGGACGGCATCTGATTTGTCTGCGCGCTGAGCAGCTGTTGGAGAGGCCAGAGGAGCACGTTTCAGAGATCCTAGATCCTCGAGTTGGTGTAAGTCAGGATGCACATCGCCGCCCTCATTCGTCCCTTGCTCGCCCGCGGGTTAGCCTAAGGTACGGACGCATGAAGGGGACCACGACTGCGGTTTCGCCTCCAGAGCCGGTCGGGCTGTGGTACAGCATGCTGCGTACCTATGGTACCTAGGTAGGATACCCATACAACAGATAAGGAGGTACAGAGAGAAGTATAAACCTAAATGGAGATCCTCCAAGCCCAGCTGTGACCCGAGCTGTTTCTCTCTGTCTGCCGGTCCTTTTCTGCCTCGCCTGTGTCCTTGCAGTTGTGAATGCCCTCATTGACTTTGTCAGTAGAAAGACAGACACAAAGACAAAGAGACAATAGCGGAGCCCAACCCCTGGAACTAAACTGCCGGATCTGCCCTTTTAGCGAATCGGCACATTTATTTTAATCGATAGGAAAGGCGGGAGCCCGCTAAACGGCAGCAATTGGGGGGCAAAGGGAGCCACTAGAACAGCACCAAAATGACAAGTGGGACGGAAGCCAGCGGGGAGCCACTGGGCGGCGTGGCGGCATTGGTGGCGGTGGTGCCCGGCAACGTTGAATGCGTGGAGAAGTTCCCCGAATATTGTTTACACACGCACCAAAACCACCACCACAAAGCATCAGCTACACCTGCAGCACAACCACCACCGAGAACTCCAGACGCCCAACAACCACGGCCGCTCTCAATTTCGGTGCAGTCCACCAGCTCCGCCTCCGAATACTCCGATAATACCAGCTTCAGCGGCTTCGATTCCCGCCGGGCCTCCATCATCAGCAGTGCCTCCAGCTACCTGTCGGTGTCCACCTCGTCCCCGCACCAGCACAACCACCAACACCAACAACAGCAGCCTCTGACCCGGAGCCGGCGAGACGCAAAGCAATTGCACGCCGCACGGCTCCAGCGGTCCGGATCAGCAAGCTTGACTGTCGGCAGCACGAGGGACGGCAGCCCAACCTCAAAATCAAAGTCCAGATTCGGACGCTCCCGCACCGTAGGAGGCTCACCGCAAGACGCCCTTGCCGCCACCGAGCCGCCACACGAGCAGGGCCTGACGAGGATGGCGTTCGCTGAGCAGCAGCGCTGGATCACTGTCCAGCAAAAGACCTTCACAAAATGGCTCAATACCAAGTTGGAGGCTAGGGAGCTAGAGGTCAAGGACCTGGTGAAGGATCTTAGTGATGGTGTAAGTCTCCAGTCTCTAATCTCCAATCTGACGTCAATTGGGACCGGGCTGATGATTCCTACAGGTGCTTCTTATCCATTTGCTAGAATCTCTATCAAACGAATCATTGGGACGGTATGCCGCCAAGCCCAAGCTACGAGTGCAACGCTTTGAGAATGCCAATCTTGCTCTGGACTTCATCAAGTCGAGGGGCATCCAGATGACCAACATTGGTGCTGAGGATGTCGTCGACGGGAACAGAAAGATTATATTAGGCCTAATATGGACTCTAATTCTAAGATTTACCATCAGCGATATCAACGAAGAGGGCATGACAGCAAAAGAAGGCTTGCTATTATGGTGCCAACGAAAGACAGCGTGCTACGACGAGGTGGATGTCCGAGACTTTAGTGCCAGCTGGAACGACGGGCTTGCTTTTTGTGCCTTGCTGGACATACACAGGCCGGACCTGATCGACTACGACGCATTGGACAAGTCAGACCGCCGCGGGAACATGCAGATGGCTTTTGATATAGCTCACAAGGAGATTGGCATCCCCAAACTCCTGGACGTGGAGGATGTCTGCGATGTCGCCAAGCCGGATGAGCGCAGTCTGATGACTTACATTGCCTACTGGTTCCATGCTTTCTCGCAAATGGAAAAGGTCGAAAATGCAGGTCGACGTGTGGAGAAATTCGTCAACAACATGCAAGGAGCCTGGGAAATGCAGAGTGCTTACGAGAGGCGCATGGCAGCACTCTTGAAGAATATCCGAGAGCAAGTCGAGAGGTGGCAGGCTGCCAAGTTCGAGGGGACCTATACGGATGCCAAGGCCCAAGCCACAGAATTTGCATCATACAAGAAGGGCAAGAAGAGAGAATGGGTTGCCGAGAAGAGCGAATTGGCGACATTGCTGGGGAACATCAAGACTAAGCTGGGGACATATCGACTAAGGCCATATGACCCCCCTGCTGAGTTGCGCCTCGAAGTCATGGAGAGGGAGTGGTCAAATCTGGCACGGACAGAGATGAACAGGGGCCAGTTGATCAACGAGACAATCCGAGAGTAAGCTTCACGTATGCTCATGAGCAGTGATCATTTCGCTAATACCAAGAAGCATCAAGAACGCCCTTCGCAAATCCTTTGCAGACAAGGCAAACGACTTTGCCATGGCTCTCAACACTATGCAGCTAGCTATTTCTGGTCTGGAAGGTGAGGTCGAAGACCAGCTACATCACGTCCGAAAACTCAGCGACAATCTACCACCAATGGATGCTTACCTCAAGACTATCGCTCTGGTTGACGAGAAGTGTCAGGAGGCAAACATTGAAGAAAACGATTTCACCACATACACCTACGACGAGCTTTGCTATGAGCTGTCACTAGTAAAGTCATCGGTCTCTAAGAAGCTCTCCTTCTTAGAGAATCAGATAGTAGCGCGAGATATGACAAACTTGACCCCGATTCAGCTTGAGGAGTTCGAGTCCGTATTCCGCCACTTCGACCGGGACGACAGCAACTCACTGCAAGAGCTCGAGTTCAGCGCGGCGCTCGCCTCGCTCGGCCTGGTCTTCTCCGAGGACGAGATGCACGAGTACTTCCTGGAGACGTCGGGCGGCCGCGACCGCGTCACCTTTGAGCAGTACATCCGCTTCCTGGTCGAGGTGACCGAAGACCAGAACACGGCCGAGCAGGTCTTCCAGTCGTTCCGCGAGGTCGCCGACGGCAAGCCGTACGTCACCGAGATGGACCTGCGCCACAGCCTCGTGCCCGACGAGGTCATCGAGAAGCTCGTCGAGATCATCCCGCCCCACAACGGCCCCGACATGCAGGCCGACCGCGGCATGCCGCAGTATGATTACATCTCCTTCATGGAGAAGATGATCAACGAGGAGTCGGAATCCGGACGCATGTCGCCCGTGAAGGGAGGGCCGCTGACGGATAGGGGGGACATCAACATCGGCAGCCCGAGGAAGGAGAGCAAGCTGAACGGTTACCATTAAATGAGCCAACATATTCTCGTTTGGTAGTTGGTAGTACTGTCTTTTCATTTACATTTTTAATCCGGGCACAAGACAACCCTCGACGGGAATTGGATGGCACACATACACGCACTTTGATATGTGCGAGCCAGGGGAAACTAGCATTGTTATTCGGTGTTCTGGCAGGTTGTTTGAACAAAAGACTCGCTTTCGGTTTTAGGCACGGGGGACCCAAGATATCACTCATCAGTAGAAATTCGCTAAACAGTTTGTACCAAAGCTTTAAGCTGTGTTCTGATATTGGTGCGAGCAGTGTCCAAGCTGCTCTATCTCGCGTGATGCAGTATTCTGAGATAGTGTCTCGGCCCGGCAGCGCGAAGCTGACGAGATATCTCCCTGACCTCCCCCATGTATAATGTACGAATGATACATGTCCATGTAGCAGAACCATTGCATGATGCGGCTCCAAATGCGAACAAAACAAACGGCCGTCTATCTCATTACCCAATGCCAAGAGCGTAAGAGCTAAAAAGGGAACTTCCGCGCAGGCCTGCGTCTACCTGTTTATATTATTAGGTGGTGAAAAACAATGTCCTTACTCCTTGAAAGCATCCATCTCTTTTAAAGCACCGGCGAGCCTCCTGTAGTCTCTAAGAAGCTCAAGGACCTCGCCGATCCGAAGATCGGCCGGGTTCTGAAGCTCCATGAAACGCTTTACAGGCGGTGCTATCTTTGGCGTCTCTTTAGGGGGAAGAGCTGCCGCTATGTCGGGGAAGGCCTTTCGACTATGTTAGCGCAGTATTCGAAACATGACAAAATAAGAATGATGTCTTACAGTAGCCAGGTCGCCCCCGTCTGTTGCAGCTGCTTTCCCGTCCTTCAGGGTTGGGGCAGCAGGGGTGGAGGCAGTCCGACCGAAGCCCCTGAACCCACCTATACCAGCAAACTTGGCCATAGGATTTAGAGAGCTGCCAAAGTTTCTCATTGAGTCAATGATCGCAGGATTTGTTGCAGCTGCCAGGGGCAAAGTGGCAGGGCTAGGGCCGCCCTTTTCCCTTGCCTCTTCCGCGAAGGCGACCTTCTTGGAGCTGCTGGCACTCCGTGAACTGTCTGCGCTATGATCACGAGAAGCCTTTCTACCGCTTATAAGGTTGAGCATCTTGTCGTCCGCCTTTGAAGCTCTGCGCCGGCTTTCCAGCTCGTCGACGACAGAGCTGGACTCAACCGAGGCATCGTCATCCGGGGGCGGAGTTCCGATTAGCTTTCTCGCATCGTCAAGAGTCTTCGGAACGAGAGCTTCCCCGCTGGCTCCAGGCGGACCGTCCTGGGCACGTAGCTTGCCAAGTAAGAACTTATAGCTGTCTCCCAAGCTATTACCAATGTCTTTCAAACCTTGGTCAGCAGTCTTGAAAACTGCATCACTGGCGGCGCCGAGTGCCTGGGCAGGAGTGTTCACCAGATCACTAAGTCGGCGATTACGTAGCTGAACAGCTCGAAGGCCACTAGATGGTGACGCCGCTGGCTTTGAACCAACTGCTGTACTTGGTATGACTTCAGAGCTGGTGGCAGGCAGAGATAAGCCTGGAGTTGATACAAGGGGAAACGTTTCGGTTCTCGGTGTTCCTGGGCGACTATTCGACTTCAGGGGGCCGGATGGTGCCTCATCAGCTCTCAGTGTGGAGAGGTCTACCGTCTCAAGAAAGCTGATGGCTGCTTCCAGATTTGTCAAGCAATAGGCAGCCTCTCCTGTCAGCTTCTGTTCCCAGCGGAACCGTTGTATGAAGTTGAGGTCGCTTATAACATTGAGATTCTCGGGTTGCAGTGTGATGAGTGTGTATATGAGCATCGGCATGATCTCGTCGGCCGAGGAAGACGGGTGAAATTGGGAAAGTGTGTCAACAATGCTTTTGTGAACAGCCTTCAAACGATTGAGTTTCCCGAGGGGATACCGGGTCTCATTCATCGCAATAAGCTCGTTCCGAGCATGGTCGAGTGACTTGCGGACCTTTGCCGTCCTTTCTTCAATCACTTCCGGTGGCTCAGAGGCATCGCCCAGTTGGATGCCAAGATCCCCAATGCCAATCCCAACAACTGCAAGAGCTGCCGTCTTTGAACGGAGCTTGTCGTCTTGTGCCTCATCTTGGGTGCTTCTGTGGCGATATATCCGGTCGTATATCCCCTCACAAAGTCGCCTCTCTACTGCTTCCTCCAAAACCCCCCGCTTCTGCTCTATAGCTTTCCTTGCCCGCTTTCTCTCAGCCAGTTCGTCTGCCGTGATCATTTGTTGTTCCGCATGTTCTATGGTTGGAGTACCGGGCTTGGGTTTGTCCTTGCTCCCGATAGAAGCTGCCTTGCCCCTTAGTAAGCTTGCGGCCGATGCTTTTGAGGATGTTGACGGAGCAGGAGAGTTTTCCCGATTGTGCCGGGAAAGCAGCGTCGCTATATGAGTATTGATGTGTGAGGACGCATGAGCGTAGAAGTCCTGGAACAGACCAGATATATAGTCTATGGTCGGAGGAGTTGGGTACGTTTTAGTTGACAGGGATTCTATGAAACTGAACTTTTTGTAAGCCGAAAGCAGCTCCAAGTCTTTGAACAGAGCTTCATACCTATCCGTGAGGCCGATAAGCTCGATAGGAAGATCGTCAAGATCAACAGAGGTCCTAGGGGGCTCAGACGGGTCGTCACCCTGGCTAGTCTCAAAGGCATCTGGGCTCTCTTCCTCGACCTTGATGATCGAAGCCGGCGCTTGACCAAGAGCTGTTACTTTCGGCGTTGCTCCATTCTGTATGGTGTTTGCTCGCTGTGAGCGAGCGCCAGGGGAAGCTGGGGGTTGCTCGTCTGCTCTAGGAAAGGACTTTGTGGTTCGCAGTGGCTTTGGTCGAGCGTCTGCATGCTTGGAGGAGGGCGTCTGTGATGCCATGAAGGTCTCGGTCAAGCTAGAGAACATGATGATGATGGGTCAACAATTGCACCGGCACAACGACCTGGCCCCGACATCTAGAATGCAGATGCGGGATTGACAGGACGTGGGATCTGGGACAGGGCATAAGCTACCTACCAAGCAGTCGGTGCATGAAGCACTTAATGGGGTCTTGAAACCATATAGGGGCGGGCTTGTAAACGAGTGGATGGCAGACACCCTGAGAGAACTGGAAAGTGCAGGCCCAATTATGCCATGGACAGCCTACAGACAAGAACAAGATGCTCCACAGACACGTTGGACGATTCTGTTTGTTGCGGTAAGCAAAAGGAAGGGATTCGGAAGTGCTGGAGGTTGCGACGACGACAGCAAGAGAGGATCGGATACAGCGCGCGTCGGATGATGCCATGTAAGTCAGATCGGTTGCAGCTGCCTGTGTCATAGTACCAAATGGGACTACATGAGCATGAGGTACCCGTAGGCGGCATGTGCAGCACCCCGGCTAGCCCGTTGGCTGTAAGTACCTACCTGATATTTAGTGGCGCGGGGCCGTCGGTGCAGGTACTTAGGTAGGGATCTGTACTGATCTTCGACTGGCACCTCAGAGTAGGTACATACCTAGTGTGCGTCTTCTTCTGCAGGTCGAGATCCTAGCGGTGCTTCAGTGGGATGAGCACGCTGCACCTGTCCGACAGGCCTAAGACGGTCACATGCGCGAGGCTTTGTAGTGGTCACCAGGCGGCAGAATGTGCAGCGTAATGTCATTTAGGCAAGAGAGCACGGGCCCGTCTGTTAACTCTAGATACTGTGTTTCCGATAAGAGGTAGTTTTCCGCCCATCTCAGCAGGGGCAGTACCTTTTGTGTACTCTATCTTATCAGATATTATTGCCACCTTGAACAGTGCAAGTCGGTTGCCTCTGAAAGCAGCGCGACGTCAACACAAGCCCGCAGCCGGTGCCAGGCGAGTGGCAGCCAGTCATCTGAACCGTTGCCGGCCCTTCGATGTTGTCATATCACTACTATCAGGCACGCGATACCACCGACCGGACACTCATACCCATCCGTCCATCCACCCATCCCAACAGTCGTCGACGTCGTCTGGCGGGGGTGGCCAACGCAGCAGCAACAGAACAACAACAACACATCACACACATACAGACAGTCGTCTCTTCTCTTTTACCTGTCTTGAACATTAATAAGTCCTTACAACCCACGGTTTCGAACTCGACTCTCCTTCTCTATCCTATCGCGGACCGTCCTTCAGCAACTCCGCCGGCTCTCGAGCTGCTCTCTGCCCGCCACCTCTTCAACATGATCCTCCGGCGGAAGGCACAGAGCGGCAAGACCTGCTCCTCTGCTGGCAGAGTCACTTCTCAAGTTCTTCTGTCATTTCTTGCTCTTGCAGCCTCGCCTGTCACTGGTGCCAGCAACGTCCGATCAAATGACGAGGCCTTGCTGCCACTTCCGCCCTCGTCGCTTTTCGTCCCCACTCCAGAACCACCACCACCTGCAGAGCATACCTTTGTAAGCCCCGGTCGACTAGCGCTTCCTATCGTATAACTAACTTGTTCTCATAGACATTACGACATGTTTTCCATCATGGCACCTATCAGCACCCACGATTACACAGGAGGAAGGATGTATTGCACGAAGAAGGCGATCTTTGGCTCGCGGCAGAGGAAGGATATGAACAACATCAGCTACCAACGCTGAAGGCACGAAGTCGAGCTACGAAAGTCGAGAGGCTAGTCGATCGTCGGCCAAGTGTGGTTGAACCCATGGTAGCTCTGGCAAGAGAGAGGGGTTATGTCTCGGTTCTTGCACCAGACGCCTGGACTCTTGATGATATACCCGGACCGAATATCACCGATAAGGACACTGTTCTCAGCTTTGCATACATGGCCTCAAACGCATATGTGCAAGAGCCAGGACAACCAGACTGGGAAGAGGTCGGAGAGCCCTTCAATAGAAGCGCCGATTTCGGCTGGGAGAGCGATGGCTTGCGAGGGCACGTCTGGGCGGACGAGACCAATTCGACCATCGTTATTGGGCTGAAGGGGACCTCACCAGCTGTGTTTGACGGAGATGGTACGACCACAAACGACAAAGTCAACGACAACCTCTTCTTCAGCTGCTGCTGTGCTCAGCAGGGTCAGTGGTCATGGCATCAGGTCTGTGACTGCGCTACTGGCACATATACGTGCAACAACACGTGTGTCGTAAAGGCTCTGCGTGAGGAGAACCGCTATTACATGGCTGCAAGGGAGTTGTATTCAAACGTCACCGAACTTTACCCAGATTCAAACATCTGGGTGACCGGCCACTCGCTTGGCGGTGCCGTTAGCTCTCTTCTAAGTTTAACATATGGCCTGCCCGCTGTCACCTTTCAGGCGGTGCCGGAAGCCTTACCAGCTGGCAGACTCGGGCTTCCTGTTCCCCCTGGGTCAGATCCTGACGCTCCTCAGACTCGAAAGTACACTGGCGCCTATCATTTTGGCCACACCGCGGACCCGATTTATATTGGCACCTGCAACGGAGCTACTGCCTCCTGTTCTTTTGCCGGTTATGCTATGGAGTCAGCCTGCCATACAGGCAGCGAATGTGTGTACGATGTGGTCGCCGACAAGGGCTGGCGGGTTGGTATTGGTACTCACAAGATTCGCTCCGTCATTCATGATGTCATCCTGAAATATGACACCGTCCCTGAGTGTAAGTTCACTCCAGAATGTCGAGACTGCGCAAACTGGAAAATGTATGAGAGCAACGGCACCGAGACTACTACGACATCTCGGTCATCGACGACCACCAAGACTCGTACACGGACAGAAACCTGCAAGACACCTGGATGGTGGGGATGTTTGGACGAGACGACCACCAGAACCGGAACTACGACCAGTGAGACCACAACGACCACCTCTACATCTACATGTGAGACACCTGGCTGGTTCGGGTGCAAGGACAAGACGACCACCACGTCCGAGCCTGTCACGTCTCCCACAGCTGTCCCAACCGTCACAACAACCCCAACTAGCACGTCCTGTGAAACTCCTGGAAAGTTCTGGGGCTGCTATGACAAGACCACAACAACCCTCACATCTCACTCGATTACGGCTCCGCCCGCAACATCTCCTCCAACTCCTGTACCGACAACTACGGCACCTGCCAGTTCTACCAAGTCTCATTGTCTGCATAGGAATTGGTTCGGATTTTGTAAGGAGTGGGAAGACTGCGAAGGGGATGAAATCGATGAGATATGAGTCAAGTCGATCGTTGCATAAACAAGCGTTGCTCTTTTAAATTTATCTAGAACTATCATTTGGCGTTATAAGGACCTGGGATCAGGATGGCATCGGAATTGGCGCGTTGGCTCATCGACAAGTTCCCATAAATATACATTGTTTTCACATATTCATATTAGGAATATATACCATAACATTGACAATCCCACGAGCGTTCATGATATGTAACACGACATAAAGAGAATACCACGGTCATATGCCTCTTCTTGCAAAACTAGGAAGTCACTGTTTGCGTCGTCTTTTGGGATATCATGCACGATAGAGGGTTACCAGGAACCCCTTCATAGGTGCTCTGCACATGTGGCTAGTGGCTTGGAGTGCGAGGATGAGGCTAACCCCACCAACTGTGGCCCCTGCACAGACATGCGAATCCACTAAAACCCTAGTCATACAGTGATGTCAAGAACCTTAAATGTCCAACAGATGTGTTCCGCAAAACGCGAACCTCCAAAAAATTCAAGCAAACATCGCGCCACCTGCGCCGGATCACCGACGCGACCGATGATCTTAAAGTCTTGCCGAACTCACTCGAACATACACAGAGTTGGATTCCGCCACTATTTGATGCGTGACCAGGCTTGCCCCAGATTCGCTTTGTAGTCCGGGGAGGGCAGAGTCAAGACGCGGCAGAACGACAAGATGGCGACAAGCGACAACACACCATCTCGCCGGGACGAGTCATCCGACTCAGACGACAGCGACACCGGCAGCGATAACGGAAGCGAGTCCGGGAGCCAGACGCAGCAGGTGGAATGGCTGGCGACCGGCCGCGCGAAGCGGTCCACCGCCGGCAACCGCATGAAGTCCATGCTCGCCAACGAGGAGCCTGCAGCTGATGACTCCGATCTGGAGCTTCTGTTCGCCGAGGACGAAGATGACGCCGGATTCACGGACGCCGACAAGGATGACGCGTCGGATGTTCAGATGGACTCTTCTTCCGACGATGAGGATGAGAACGCCGCCGCTGCGGACGATGACGAGGGCGAGAAGGAGCTCCAGCGCCAGGCGAAAGAGAAGAAGGCGGCGATGAGAAAACGAAAGGCCCAAGAGGCGATACCCATCAAGTTCAGGAAGAAGGTCAGGATAAGCCAACCAGCCGCTGGACCGAGCGCGACGACTGCACCGCCGCCCCGGCCCAAGAAGAAGTCAGAAAGGGCGAGCTGGCTTCCATCACCTGCAGACCTCCCGACACGGTCGTCCGAGCGACAGACGACGAGAATGAGCAAAGAGCAGCTCCATCAGCAAATGATCGAGCGGGAGATCAAACGCAAGAAGCAGGTGGAGATAATGGAGAAGAAGGCCAAAAAGTTAGAGGCCCTTAAGAAACCTCCAATGACACAAGCCGAGCGTCTTAAAGAGGCCGCTTCCGTGGAAAAGAGGAACTCGAAGAGCTTAAACAGATGGGAGGAGGCAGAGAAGCAACGAGAAGAGGAGCGGAAGGCCAAGCTGGCGGCCTTGAACAATCGCCGTTTGGAGGGGCCGGTTGTGACGTTCTGGAGTGGTATCGTTGATCTAAGCGAAACCCAGCTGAAGAATGTTGGAAAGATGGTATCCATGGAGGACAAGCCTAGAAAGAAGAGGCAATCCGCCGCCGCTGCGAAGGCGGACGCGGAAGCCAAGGCTTCAGAACAGACAACGCCAGTGCCAACGACGACACCACAAGAGACGGTCGGCTCAGAAGCTATCAAGCAAGAGCCAGGTGTGGCCGGATCGCAGCCTAAGACTACGGATTCTAGCATGGCCTCGGAGCCGGCTGCGTCAGCGCCGCCGGTTCCAAGCGTTGCTCCTGAGGCAACACCTCCACCTCACGATGCTGGTTCCGAACCGGCTCCTGAATCTGCCACGAACGCTATATCAGAACCAATACCGCCACCTGTAAATAATTCTCAACTTCCTACAACACACGATGGGCCTACTCCTCCACCTCCGTCCCTCGCTGAGCCCCCTACAAATAGTCAAGCTCCCGCTTCACCCCCACCGGCCATATCTCAAGCACCCACGAATAGCGAGACATCGAGTACATACCCTCCTCCTCCCCCAACCAACTCACAGCTTGCATCAAAGCCTCCTACTCCTCCACCACCTCCTCAAGCGGCCAGCCCACAACCTCCTATGCCTGTAGCAAGCTCCCCTCTACAAGCACCCTCTCCAGCTCCTGGCGAAGTAAATCAGGCTCTCGTACCACCGCCTTTCCAGAGAAATGACTCTAGCTCTCGTCTGATGGCACCACCCCCTATTCCGCCTCCGCCTGACATGCTTTCTCAGCAGAGAAGTGTCCTTGCTCCACCAGCCGGAGCTATGCCGGGCATGCTAAACTCACCTATGCCCATGCTCGGCTATTCCTCAGGACCCAATTACAGGCCAAATGTCCTCGCTGCTCCTGCTCCCCCAAGAACGGGGTCTCCTCTATCTCATCCAGCTACTAACCAGGCATCACTCATGGCAAATCCAATGGCAGCACCTTCAACATCCTCCACCATCCAAGGTCCTATACCAGCCCCGCCACCCTCCTTAACGGCACCTACAGTTCAGTCTCAAACGCAGCAACCCCATCCTCAACTGCCTCCCCTTCCCAAGGGATCTGAACTCGCTGAAAAGGATGGACCTGTCACACCATCCCAAAGTACTCCTATTCCACCAGCGAAGGCCCGCAAAGCGTCGAAAGCCGCAGAGAAACAGGAAGTGCAAGAACCTCCAGCTCCGGAGCCGCCTTTGGAAGGCAAAGTAACTCGCAGTTGTATCATGTTACAAAACTTTGACGACGATGCCATCAAATCTCCCGCTGTGCAGACGCAGATTCTCTTCGGGTGGAAGATGAGCAAACTCGGCAGTATGTTCCCCATTCAACTAGACCTTCTCCAATGCTAATTCAGCTCGCAGAACCTCCACATCCTCCAATCTGTGCGATCACGGGCCATCCAGCTCGGTACAAAGATCCCAAGACGGGTCTGCCGTACTATAATGGATATGCTTACAGGGAGATTCAGCGCATTTCCAAGGGCGACTACAAATGGAGCAGCCTGTTGGGAGCGTGGGTCGGCAATGGGTCGTTTGCCGCAAGGGGCGTACCCACGCGCTTCCTTGGTGGTCCGAAAGAGGTCACAGATGCTCCGAAGCCAACAGAAGCAGCTCCAGCGAGCGAAGAGCCTGCCAAAGAGCAAGCCGTAGCTCAACAGCCCGCGACTGAGCCTGTTCTAGTGCCTGCTGAGGCATCTGAAGTCGTTGCAGAGCCGAAGGCACAAGTGGCACAGAGCTGAATGTATTATGGTAACAATGTGAGAAAATGGTAGCTAGATTAGATGTATAAATGATTAATGATGCCTACCCGGACTTTGAAAATCCTACATATGATCCCTGATAACCTAATGCGTAATGTAGTGGTGATCTTGAAGCCACTTTCGCCTCGCCTAGAGACTGACAAGGCAATGTACCGGAGGCCTCTGATTTACTAGAAACATGCATCATGATGGATTTGCTGAGGGTGTTCCTGATTTCCTCACTCAGCAGTGAGTCACGCATCTGACCGTGAATCTAGATACACGCCTGCATTGGGACCAACTTCTAGTGGCCATTAAATAGTGAGATGCGCCGTCCCATCAGTCACAGCAGGCGAGACAAAACAAATGTAAACTGTAGCGAAAGCAGATGTATATTCCATGGTGATGCCAAAAAATCTTATTAGCCATCATCAGAAGCGGAGTATCCAGTGTAGCTCCAGCACGGCTGTGGATTCCATGTAAACTGATGTCTATGATGCCTCCACTCAGCTTTCAACCAACGTGCAATCCAACAACGGAACACACTTCCCGTTTTGAAAAATCACAAGAGATTTGAGAGAGCCTGCTTTGGTAAAATGAGGAAGAAATGCAGGCAAGCCACGTAACATAGGTAGTCGAACCTGCAATAAATATGAGAAGCGGACCTCAGGTATGTCCAACTTCTGAGTCCTACCGATAGCACAATCCGCCGTATGTTGATATTCCCTCGCAATCCCGCATCCCTGCATTTGTTTACATCCTGCCCAAGGACAAATTCGTGGCGTTCTGCCAACCCGGTTCTTATTGAAAAAGCACTTCAAATCGAGGCTGGAACGCCATCATGCATGTATGCAATGCGCCGGCCGCCTTCTTTTTGTCCCAGGGGTCGCTGTAAGGGCGGCTGGGTGTAACCTGGCAGACGCAGGTCCCCGCCGCCACAGAGGATTGCGTGTGACGCCGCCTGCAGGGTCATCAGGTCATCCATCTGTTTACTATTGACGAAATGTGGCTTGGTCGCTCTTCTCCGAGGTGGACCTATTGATGCTGGGAAATAACGTATACGAGGCGCGCGAAGAAGCCGAAGGGCAACAATGTCGGGAACCAATCTCGCGAAGAAGCTTTCGGGCGTATCGCGAACGGAAGGGCAAGTCACCGGCGAAGACAATGAACACAGATTTTGTATGTCCCAAAGATAGATTTGGCAAGTCAAAGTATATTGAATTTGCTGCACTGCTCAACTCCGGGCCTATCCAGGCCCATCCATAACCGGACCGGATCCAAAGTCCTCCAAAAAGTCTAGTCATCCCGAGAGCTGTCCGGTCAGCAAACGAGGAAGGGGGTATATGAGTTTCCAAGCGCCGATATCCCAGTCATCCCAAGTCCCGATTTATCCGCTGTACTAGTAGAAAAGAAACCCGATACTCCAAATGCCGCGCGGTGGCCACCGCTGATATCCTCAAGGAAAATGTATCCAGAGCAATTCTATATGAAATGTAATGTGACTTTATGATCTTGGCTTGGAGCAATGCCATGATGAGATGAACAAATGAAAAAGAGAAATGATCATGCGCCATTCTTGCCGCGGATTACATCTGCCATCCAGCCAAGCTCATTGACGAGATCGTCAAGGCCCGAGCCCGGGAGGGGGTGAGCAAGGAGAGCAGGGCTGCCGGCTTCGTTGTGTGCGATCAGGGCCGGTGAGCCCATGCCCTGAGCAGGTGACTGGCTGCCCATGGCTGGCTTGGCGCCGTCGACGGAAGCACGAGGCAGGCTGTAGCCGGCGAACGCGGCTGCGATGCTCTGGTCGAACGCGTGACCGCTCACGCCTAGACCGCGTGGAGGATATGGGAAGGCCTCCTCGTCAATGGAGGAGATGCCGCCATCATCCTCGTCCTCGGAGTGACAGAAGCCGGGCAACTCGTTGGGATCGGGTGAGTTGGGGTTGGTTCCCGATGTGTAGCTCGACTCAGATGAGAAAGAAAAGTGTGAGCGAGGAATGGGGAGATTCTCGGTGAAATATGACGGAACCGCGGGGGGTGCTCGTGAAGGAGGCTCGCTATAAGTAAGCTCTTCAGTTTCCTCGGCCGGTGTCTCTGGCTGACTTGATGGAAGCTGAAGAATGGTTGATGATGAGAAGTTACGTTTAAACGGTGGCGGTGACAGGACGGTTGGGGGCAGGACTTCAGAGACGGCAGAAGTGGCGAAGTTGTCATCGTCTTCGTTCTCCTCGACAATGTCATCCGGGATGGCAATCTCAGGCCGCTCAGCTGCCTGTGCCGGCTCAGAGACCAGGGGCAGATCATCAGATAGGAATTTCCTCAATGACTCGGGAGATATATCTCGGGTTCTGCTAGAGCTAGATGAAGCAAGGCTAGCTCGGTCATCGGAGGGTGTATATGATCGTGGTGCCTCCTCGCTCGAGTCTGCGTCCGAGCTGTGCAGAGACAGGGAGCTGGTCTTGCGGGTGAAGAGCTTCCGTGGCGACCAAGACCAGTTCGGACTCGGTGAAAGTGATCGAGCAGATCGCTTGTGTCGGAGGCTCATAGGCGACGTAGCCAGGCGAACACCTGGAGCCTCTGGGATCTTTGGGGCAGGTCTTGGGGTGACAAATTTGTCCGCAGGGTTCATCGTTTTGTAGTCGACGTTGCGCATGGAGCTCAGCGAGGCACTCCGCTTGCGTTCCACTTGCTCAAGCGGCATCCACATCGTGTTAACGGTCTGGCCCGGCAAGTAGGGACAGGCTGTCGTGGATGGCTGAGCTGGGTCATAAGTCTCGGTAGTGCCATCCAACTCGTACTGGGAGCTGTTAGTATGTGGTGGTGACATATGAGGCATACACACGCACGTAGTAGTAGTAAGTCTTGCCCATTTTCAAGCCGCCATTCCGCTTCGCTCTTGAATCAATGTCTCCGTCGTTGACAATGTTCTTGAACGAATGGCATCCCCGCCACTGGCCACGATCGCGACGGACATCACGCTCCATTGCGTATGTCTTGGAAAAGTTGTCCCAGGACCCGACAAGATGGACTGATCGAATGGAAGGATGCGTTTGTCTATGGTTTGGTCAGTCATGTTCCGACCACGGCTCCGTTATTATAAGATGTGTAGTTGTGTTGATAACGCAGAGAAAAGCAAATGCAGGTACCAGCTACTAAGCTGACATATATTCCCCTGAGGTGAGCGAGGTGAGTAATGCGTGCGAGAGGCTGCGAGTGCAATGCGACCCTATATCATCCTCACCCAGCCGTTTGGGCAAGCAAGATGCGGCCAATGCCTTGTGGGATCTGACGAGCGTACTCTGACACGAAAGATAGGCCCGAAATGAGCCCAGTGCTGACGTGATGCGAGCAATGCAATGCCCTCTCATAAGGCTGTCCAGGGCATCGGCATTAATCCTGCCAATAACAAGCTATAGCCTACCCTCGGCTATCGCACTCATATATGGGGTTACAGCAAAGCTATAAGCCTCGCCAATTCAGGGGAAGCGTAAATTTTGATTTGGAAATGCGTGACAATCTTTACCTGAAGAGTCGAGCTGCTCTTAGGCAGATTCACAGCAAAGCAAGACGTACATTAATAAACAAAAAGCCAATGCTCTGAACAGGGAAAGGTTTCCGAGAAAAGGGAAGATGATCCCAATGTAGGTAGAAAGAAGAACGCTTTTGTTTCGTAGGAACGTCCGTTTTTAAATGATATACAAGAACAACTCACAGCATGAAGGTAAAGAGTGTCGTAGTAGGATCCATGATGAATCGGGGAGAGATCAACTCGCCGCGCTTGAGGACCGAATAACTCGAGACACGCGGGAGCTGCAACTCTTATAAAAAGAGAAGCTTGTCAAGACAGGAGGCCCGTAAGCTTCAGAAACCCTGCCGCGAGAGCTTGTTCGATAGACGCAGAGGATAGGGAGTTCGCCTGGGCGTGATTGAAGGGGCCCCGCAATTGACCAATGAGAGTGCACGGATGGCTCTCGAAGCGCTGAGTATGCGGACGGGAGGTGGTGAACAAGACGATGAGTGGACGGCGCTTAGAGAAACAGACGATCTTGAAGTTTCGGGGCCTCGAGACTGAATCCTCTCATGACCAACGAGCGGCTGCTTGCTGTTGGAGGCTTGTGGAGAGGACCTGGTTCGTGCCTGACCAGAGCGAGGGTCCTGGGGATGACTTATATGCTGGGCACAATTTCGAATCTGTCGCCATATGGAGCGACGACGATGGGCCCAGGCCAGAAGGGGGCGCACCAGCTGAATGTAATAAAGTCTAATGAGGATCTTTCAGGCCCCGGAGCCCGCGCTCATCAGAATCAAGGTACAGGACAATACAACGCAACAAGGCGCGTGGGAGACAATCTGCGGCATGGATTGCGCCTCCAGGCTGAGAGTGGACGCTCTGACCGTCGTTAGCCCGCAAGCCACTGGGACCAAGAATGCTCCAATTGTTCAAATTGGGACGGTGGCTTACACGGAGATCGTGGCTCGGATTGGCCAGGATACTCAATGCTCATTCTAGATGGGGCTGCCGGGGTCTGTTAGACCATGTGGGAGGTTAATTGCGGTAACAGGCAAGGGATGGACGGCGCCTGAGTTACATTACCTGCGTCGGGACTTTATTCAAGCGAGCTGGCAGCCGGACGATCGCGGGCGAGTGAGACCTCGAAGAAAAAGAAGAAGAAGAAGATGCTGATATCCTGATTGACGCTGCAAACAGGACATGCGACAGAGGGGCTCGAGAGGAGATAGAGTTCAGGAATCCGGATTCGGGGCGAAGGGGGAGAAGGAGAGGGAACCAGGACAACAG
Organism: Phaeoacremonium minimum UCRPA7; assembly: GCF_000392275.1. Lineage (NCBI taxonomy): Eukaryota > Fungi > Ascomycota > Sordariomycetes > Togniniales > Togniniaceae > Phaeoacremonium > Phaeoacremonium minimum. The sequence continues at coordinate 29,921 of NW_006921062.1, read as the reverse complement.
ATATCCATTCTGCTGCGTTCCTGGGTAGCCGGAAAGCATGATGATGGTGCTGATGATGCTCGGGTCCTACCTGGGGAGTGATCACCTGGGTAATGAAGTCACTCCATGCAGCTGCAGCCGGAGGATGATGCAGGTGCTGCTGCACTGCACAGCGTCCGACGCTGCCCGGGATCACCGCTCTCACTTCATCCCGTAGTAGATAGGCATTGTACAGTACATCGCGAAGGTACTTTCTTCGCAAAAGGAGTGCAATTCCGCTGAGCATGTACCTACCTACCGCAGCTACTATGCAATAAACCTGGATCTGAAGTGCTGGTCCGACTAGAGGGCTGTACCTTGCTCACCTGGAATCGGTAGTGTTGACAAGCCAAATTACAGGCGCGCGTGAGAGGAGATACCTAAGACCTTTACTGCATAGTCGCCAGAGGAGCGGAGCATCGTCCGCAACAGGATTTTTGGCAGTGTCCACCTCTCAGCTCATCACGACGGTCATGACGACGGTTACTGGTGCGCGCACTCATCATCGGGGCAAGACACCGCTAACCTCTAGCGTGTTCGGACCGTGACGGTCACGCCCAGCAACGACTGGTGCCAACAAACGGAGCGGACGGATTGCGGCACACATCCTGATAGTGTAGCGTAGAGTAGAATAGTGTATTATATTGTGCGTGGGTACATTAGACTCCTGCGTGCAGTCGAGACTCGAGGGTATGTACTGCGTAGAGTTGCACTCTTCAAACCGACGGTGTGGAACGGCAAGTCAGGTACAGACAGAACAGCGCTGTCGCAGGTCAGCGTCCAAGTGGGGACAACCACCACTGTGTCACTACTATCTATGTATGCACCAGACGGTTCGTCAGAAGAGATTGGTCCCCAGTGGCCCTCAGTGGCCCTCTCCATCTGTTGACCGGGATTCCCCCGTCGATCCTGCATGTCTCAGCTTTTCCAGGTTTGGGTACCTCGCTCGCTCCAATGAGGCCGAGGAATCGTGGATGTTGCTGCTGCGACATGCTACGCCCGCATGGTAGTCGGCGATCCCTCGAAATGCCGTGCAGACAGACAGACAGACAATGACAAGCCCCATACCTCTACATGTACATGCAGAGAGTGGAGAGAGATGGGGCCTCTCGTTAACGAGAGAGGGACGAGACAAGACACGACAAGAACAGAACAGAACACGCTATCGTCGTAATGCATTCGTTCATTCATTCATTCATTGCTGACAGGCGTTCGATGCCAGGCTCGGCCTGTCTTGTCGATGCCTCACGTCTCAAACAGGGGACGACAAAAGATGCCTGTTCGGTCCAGAGGACCGGATGTGGCGCGCTGAGGCTGATGTATGTGTATGTGTATGTATGTGTTCGGGGTATCATAGAGTATCGCAGGGCATTGAATCGCAGGGCCCACAGCACAGGGGACTCCATTCAACATTGCAATGCTCTGCCGTCCCCGAGCCTCGATATCACTGAATCGAAGTGCATCTCGAACGACGCCCGATCATGCCAGAGTCCGCATCGTGGCTGCGTGGCTGCTTGGCTTAACCCAAAGGGCGGCTGGCTGCCAGCAACCGACGGCCGTACGCTTAGCAGATACTAGACTCGGCTACCCCAGCTCCCCAGGAAACCATACACAGTAACTCATTACATGAGATTACCTACTATTGCACCCTCACGATGGTGGCTTAAACAAGGGTCCAGTCTCGCCTTTTGCTGATGCTCGATCGTGAACAATGAATAAGCAGTCCCAAACTATGCCCGAGGATCAGAGACAATCCCACGCCCACCGGCAACAGTCCCCAAGTCCGGTAAAAAAAAAAATTGCTTCTTCTCTGTATGTCTGTCTCTCAGCCCTCGTCTACGATGCAGTAGTCCTCTGCAATGCATGCAGACGTCAATAGCCTGTGAAAGTCGTCCTCTCGTCTCTCTCTGTCCCTGTCTCTCTCTTGCTGCTCGTCCTGCCTTCGGCGACTTGATTTGCTTGTTGCGCCTGCCTCACCAATGCAGTCTCGCTTCATGCATCTGTCACTTGGTTGGCCGCTTTGGGTGAATCTTCAATGCAATGCCAACGCATGAGCGGCCCCTCGCATAGCGGCCACCGGTTCGCCTGGGACGTCCAATTGGCCTCTGCTACAACCCCCTGCGTAAATCCTCCTTTTTTTATTCTTCTGCGGTCCATACATACAGTAGTGGTGCCTGTCTGTGAATTTGTGCCTTGCAAATTCGCATTTACGTAGGGCTGCGGCCTGGCAGTCGGCCCCATCCTCCATACCTAGGTAGGTATATCCTGGGTTGTTGGTAGATCATGCTCGCCAAAGAGCAAGGAGAGAAACCGAAAGGAATAGTGCCAGATGCCCAATTGGCGGGTTGCAGCTGACAGGCTTGCAGCGGGCTTTGGCTCCCAAGGGCTCTCGGGGACCAGGCGAGCAATGGACAACCAGCCATGACGCCAGCCTCCTGAGCCTCGAATGCAATGTTCGAGAACGCCCGCCGTGCCCTTGCGTCGGGAACGGGCCTCGATTCTGGCGGCGGCTCACTCCCACTGTCAATCGCTCTCGTTGCCCTTTTCGTCGGGGCTGGCTGACATACGTAAGAAGCCAGCGAGACCAGACAGTCTGTCAATGCTTCTGACAGGTGAGACCCCCCCAGCGACCGGTCTAAGTGAGTCAATACCCCTGGGGCAGGGAAAGACAATGGACAACCTCTCCGGAGCTAGAAGCCAACGTTCAGTAGTGTGCTGTACGACCGTACCAGCATTGTACCAGGAGCGTCCCGTCATCCAAGACAGGTGCGCAAATGTAAATCAACGGCTCGGGGATTTGTCCAGACTGTTGCAGTGGCCCCGGTCGACTCTCCGTCCGGGAGGACAAACATGTGCCGAAGTTCATGCAATGTAGCCGCTCGACTGGCCCTGTGAAACCGTGACACCAGGGAGTGAGCTCCCATATCACAGCTTCGCTTACCTCCTTACGGTCGTTCCTCCGGAATGAACTAGACGGGAAAGGTCATTGCAGCAGAGGACGATGCCCTGCCGATGTGATGTAGATTCATCGAAGTTCGAGGTCGGGTGCGATGCCTCTCTCATTGTGAGATCGGTGGTAACATGCAGGCCCTTTGTTCTTGCTTACAGACCGATGAGCCCAAGGCTCGCATTGTGCTCAAGGCTATTCGAAAGTCGTATTTTCGCTACTCCCTTCTCCGAAGCAAGCGAGAGGCTCCTCGTCGTGTTCATAGATTTAAGTTTTCTTCCTGTATACACTTCGTTGGAGAGCAAGAGTGTGGTCTAGATTGACCAAGCTCGCTTCCGTCAACCAACCTATTGTCGAAAGGTGCTGGTAGACCATTTGCTTTGAACTCCTTGATCTGATTACATCTGGTGAGTGCACCCGGTTGATACTGCATGTCACTATGTCAAAGAACTTTTCATTACACCTTCATCCACTGACCACACCGGCCTGTGACGAGTCAAGGACAGAAAGATGTACAAAAGCGCATACAGAGCTCGAAGCCGCAGAAACCCCTCGCAAGGACGAGGCCACTACAAGCTCCTCGAGGAATGTCCTGTCAGTCGAACCAGGGCGAACTCCTGGTGATCGAAACAAGGGGTGGGCAACCTGTCGAAATAAAATACAAACGATTATCTAGGGGATCGCTCCTTTTTATGTGTACTTGCGGTCCTTGTACTGAAGACTCGGCGAGATAATCAATAACTTTCTACAAGAAGACTCCTGCATTTAGGCTCAGCTGTCGTTACTATGAGGTCGCGGGCTCTGACCTGAACTGCATCTCATACATCAATCAACATCATGGTCGACATAGTATTCCCCAGGGAGCCTTAGCAGCTGAGTGATACTGACATTTTTACGACCTGAACCGGCGATGCAGCCTGGACCATTGATTATGAGGTGAAGGAAAACTGTATCATTTTAAACGATGAGTTTTGTTTAGCTCCTCTCCATCGGCCGAACACTTGCCTTGAAAGTGCCAGCTACTTCGGCCCAATAGTTGACATGTCAATAAATTATATGCAATAGGACCAGACCAAGAGACCATCATAGCTCATGGGATCCGTGATACCGGAAGATAATGTTCTCCCATAATACGTGCTGATCGCGGAGTTATTCACAGATCCTTGTGTGGCCGATGCTCCGAAGGAGATGATTCCCTCTTCCTAATGCATTTCCTTTTCTCTACCCTCATATTCCACGTATCCTTTCCTGGTATAGGAAGACCAGCCAGCCATACACCAAAGCGTGGCACGAACCAACCCCTTTGCACCTCGACTCGGATAATGAACGGTCATTCCCCAAGGGTAGGGATACAAGATCTTGGGAGCCACGATACTCATCAAGGCTTCGAAGATTGTATCTATCACCATAGATCCATCAATGTCTGCAAAGGTGGTAATATCTTGTCGAGGAGGTTTCGATGCTCTTATCAAACTAATGCTTATCGCCCTGGTGAAGGAGCGTATAACTCAGCCCCTGAACGAGGGATTTGCCCCTATATTTAAAGTTAACCGAATCCTACTGATCGATTAGATAAAAATCTTATCGATGCCCGATGCCCAGCTGTCAGAATGATGCTATCCGAGCCCCTTACTGCAATATGCACAATATCACTTTAATTTCCCAGGTTCATATGTGGATGGATGTGTTCAGAGCTTTGACCAACGAACGTCAAGGTGAATATAGTATTATCATTACTTAGAAGCAGAAGTCAAGTCGACCACCTCTCAAGTATCGACCGTCTGCAAGCCCACCGGCAAAGCGCTCCCCTATAGGGCGAGGCCAATATGTTGTTTACACAGTTTTTCCATGTCCCATCCCGAGGACAATCTGCCCTTTAAAGCTGACCCTGTTGTGTGTGTAAAAGAGACAGAAGAAACGCCATCCCGATGCCCCGGCCTTTTCATGGTGTCCTTGATCGCGCAATCCAAACACCTCCGCGGAAGAACAAGGCCTATCTGACCCAAATACAAGCAAACCCAAACGAGTGACATGGAATCGAACATGCCGTCAGATGAGGTCCATTTGGACACAAGTGACCGCAATTATCTATTGGGCCTTAGCCGTCTTGCTCTTGGCAGCCTTTGCTTCCGCATTGGCCTTGCCGCGGGCATACTTGAGGCTGGTGTCGCCCTCCCACATGGTTCCGAGTAACTTGTCCCAGACGGTGAAGAACGGCTGGGAGAAGTTGGTCTTGATGCCCCAGCTTTGGTGGTGGATGTCGTGGTATGCGGCGTTGTTGCTCGACATCCTCTGCAGCGGATCCCACGGGAGGGCATAGCCGCAGTGGTCATCGACCGTCTTCATCATGCTGGCGGCGAAGAAGTATATGCCCATTCTCTGGGTCATGAAGGAGACCTTATAGGCAAAGGCGGCGCTGAGTGTGTCCATGAAAAAGCCTTCGACCGGATGGTTGTACAGAGCGCCGTATGCGTAGGGAACATAGAGTCTGTGGTGTCTGGCATGCCAGTGAGCTGCACAAAGGTTAGCAATCACCACAAAGTGAGAATAGGTGGGCTTAGGAGAACATACTGTACATCCACTTGTTCACGTGCATGGCTCGGTGCATGAAATATTGCCATGCATCCAGGAAGACGACAGCAACCAAAGTCTGGAAGGCCGGAATGAGAGCCCAGTAGATTGCCTTGGCGAGATTCAGCTCCCACGCAGCAAAGGCTGGAACGACTTGAGCAGAGCCGGCAGCCCCGGCGAGCGATGTCGTCAGGAACGGATAGTGGCCACCGGCAAGAGCTCCGGCGAGCAAGGGATGCGAGGCGGACATGCTCTTTGAGATAGCCGTAGCATTGAGACCGACAACGCGAAGCATCGTGGGCAATGCGCGCTGGGCCAGGCGAATCCGGGTCGCCCAGACAGCTACATCATAGTCCTCCTTTCCGACCATCTGTACATCCTCGGTCAAAGACAGAACTGCGCCGGTGCAGACCTGAATGATCTGCTCGAGGACGGTGTCGCGCGCCACCTGCCATCGTGATGCCAGATTCCGTTGTGCGATCTCTTCGGGGGTATGGAGGCGATACTGAGGGAACAAATCATAGATATCGATAATGTGGAAAACCATTGACACGGCCCAGTAGCAGATGTGCGGCGCGAGTAGGGAAAGCCAAAAGTCGGAGATGAAGGGCAGGAGATCGGGCATTGGGGAAAGGGTGTACTCGGGCAAAGGCGGTAGCTCCGAGGTCATTGTCGCATTCGCCATGTTGAAGGTGGCGGCCGTTTCGACCATGACTGCGCGATGAAGGTCGATGCGAGGGTGTCGAGTCTGGTCGGTTGCGGCTTGATGTTTAGGACTCCAATGAGGAGAGCACCAGAAGCCGACGCTGTAATGAGGGAGGGAGAGAGGCGAAAAACACTGAATGAGTGAGTGAGTGGATGGAGGGGAATGGAGAAGTTTCAAGATTGAGAATGACGGGATGTAGTTCGGAGCTCCTTTTTAGGCCGGGCAGAATGGAAGTCCCGGATGGCTACCAATTTCGCTTGGGGGACAAGCACTGGCCGAGAGTCTCCTGTTCTCGCCACACCCTCGAACCATCGAACCACTGCTTCTTCAAGATCAGGCGCAAAGTAAAATGGACCCAGCACGATCCAAATGCTGATCGCTAACAGAATGCCCCTGACTTGGCTTGAATTGGCTTCTCGGTCTATATCATCCAACTCAAGACTGAGAGTCGTGGAATGTGGACAGATGTGCGTGTGTTGTTAAATGAATGAGTGCATGTCAGCTTCTGTCAGACAAGACGCGCCTTACTATGCAGTACTGAAAACTGCAGTGCAGCAACCGCAACCGCGCTCAATGCCAATGCAATTCAACGGCCGGCCTAGCCGGAGTGGCGACAGTCGACAAGGAGAGAGCAAGCCTGCCTCCCTAACAGTAAGGTATGGCCTGCAGCGTGAGAGTAAGTTAGTGCTGGCGGTACTCGAGCTGCCTAGCTCCTCGGTATAAGGCAGGCTACGCTAGAAGACCCTGCACTGGGCTGTCGGGCTGTTCAGCACACTGCATTGGGCTGTTAGTGGCTTGATCTGCATTTGGGAAGAGTCCAGCCGTCCAGGGGCGAGGCAAACTCTAAGTGGTGCCTGAGGCACAATCTTTGATACACGTGAAGAGAGATGTCTGTTTACTTGCAGTTGATAAGAGGACGCTATGCCCTGTCAAGCATAGCGGCTGGAGCCCCGCCAAACCACTTTTTTTCCTCCTCGATTTTATGCCACTTCGTGGTCCCTCTTCTGGTGTCTAGATCTCCCTTCACCAAAACTTCGTCCTCGACACCGACACTCTCTTCTACCTTTTCCGAGATCTTCTCACCGCCCTCAAAATGATCATTTACAAGGTATTCTCCTACTCCCGATTCTTTGCCGAGTTGTCTGGTCTGTCGAGAACGTGTTAGCTGATTACCCCGCCCTCTAGGATATCATCTCTGGAGACGAGATTATCTCGGACTCGTACGACCTGAAGGAGGTCGATGGCATCGTCTACGAGGCCGACTGTGCCATGATCACTGAGGGTGCCGTCGAAGTCGGTACGTAACTAACTGTCACGCTGTTCGTTTGCAAACAACTCTAATACATCCGATTTAGACATTGGCGCCAACGCTTCCGCCGAGGAGGCTGACGAGGGTGTCGAGGACCAGGCCGTTAAGGTCAACAACATTGTCTACTCTTTCCGTCTTCAGTCCACCTCCTTCGACAAGAAGGCATATATGGGTTACCTTAAGGGTACGGAATATTATTGTCCGCCGCCCGTTCTGAAATGGGTCGCTAATACGTGTTGCTATAGGTTACATGAAGGCTGTCAAGGCTAAGCTCCAGGAGGCTGGCAAGTCCGCCGAGGAGATCAAGGCTTTCGAGACTGGCGCTTCCAACTTTGTCAAGAATAAGCTGATCCCCAACTTCAAGGATTACGAGTTCTACACTGGCGAGAGCATGGATCCCGATGCCATGTAAGTAATTCGTCCAATTGTTGGTGGTATAGGCCAAATTGTTTGCTAACTTGAAATCTTCAGGGTTGTCCTCCTCAACTACCGTGAGGACGGTACCACTCCCTATGTCGTTGTTTGGAAGCACGGTCTCTCCGAGATGAAGGTCTAAGGGGTCGGTCTTGTGGGACTGTGTTCCTCTTGTCTTTGATCCTCGCATTCCAAGCCCCGCATAGATCTCTTTTGCGACCAACTCATGACCTCGGCATATATCTTATGGAAAAGCAATATCACTGAAGAAGGCAATCATTGCCTATGATGAATTGATGCCTATAATCCAATATTTCGAACCACCTTGATAGTACTGTGCCTATGCTTCCACACCATACCTTATGCCGGTGAATTGAATGTCTCATTCTTGCAAAGTCCCTTGAAGCAATAGGGCGATCGCTGCCTCGTACAAACTCCTACCCAAAATTGAAGATATTGCTAGAATTGTGGCCTTGTCGATAAAGGTACTGGCGGAGGAGGCCCGTCATCGCCACCTGCTGCTGTCGTCCCTCCTGTGCTCGATAAGGCGGGCTTTTTCTTCGGCGGTGGAGGGGCGGGCTTCTTCTTGCCAAGGACTGAAGCCGCCGCAGAGATCCCTGGAGAAATTGGTGCAGCAGAAGACGAGCTGGATGGCTGGGTAGCCCCATTGCCGCCTACGCCGTAACTGTTCAGTCTATCTGCCACTCCGTACTTCTGGTTCAGATTGCTGGCACTCTGCACCCCGGCTGTGACCTGATCGCCATGACGCTGGCGGAAGTTGTTCATCGTAGATGCCGCTGACCTAGCATCTGAAATAGACACCGAACTGGGGTCCTTTCTGAAATTCGACGCCGTGTTCAAAGCGGCTTGCTTCTGAGCCCATGTTGTTCCTTGAGCCGGCGCTGGGGCTTCGCTGGTCCCTCCTGACGTTCCTAGCTTCGAGAATCGGTTTTGCAACTCGCTCAACTGAGCATTGCCTGAGCTCGGGCTCGGGCTCGGGACATTTTGCCTTGATGGTGGTGCCGGTGACGGCGATTTGCCAATTCCAAGACCGGGTACCGAGACCCCTGCAGCACCGAGGCGGTTGATGGCGCCCTGGTTCAAGAGTCCACCTTGGCTCGGCGTCTCGGACACTGGTGGTCGCACCGGCGGAGGGGGTGACAGGGCTGGGGCGGGGGAACCGGGAGTCGATCGTGGCGGTAATCGTGGAGGGAGGCTCGGTGCTTGAGGCCTGCTGGCAGAATACGGCGGAGGGGCGACGCTGCCGGTCGGTGGAGAAGGACTGCTCTCCTGGCCGGGGATCCTGCGGTCCTTGTGAGCAGGAGGAGGTGGCAGACCAGCTGTATTCAGGCCAGTGGTGTCAACTCTGAATGGCTTCGGCGGAGGAGGTGGATCGTCTGGATTTGGTTCCGGCTCTGCTTGTTGCTGGGGTTGCTGATACTTATGCTGATAGGGTTGGACTTGGTATGGGCCCTTCTGATATGGCTTCGCGGGAGGAGGTGGCTCTGCAGCTTGGGCATGCTGATATGGCTGCGTAGAAGGTCGTGATGGCGCTACCGGCTGATAGGACGTAGACGAATCTGAAGCGGAGGGGACAGAGGCGGAGGGTGCATAAGCAGAGGGTGCAGGCGACGCTGCCGGGGGTACATAGCCGGGCGTGCCGACACGTTTCGGAGGCGGAGCAAAGCTGGCTGGATCTCGGAGTGATGACAGTGGTCGGGCGACACGGGCTTCTTCCTCCTCTGCCTTGCCTTTACCGAACATGCCTGTCTGTTATGAAGATCAGCAACCGTCGTCACGAGGGATGGTTGTCCATTGAACTGACCACCTGCTGCCGGAGGTTCTGGCCTGGCTTCTCTGGATGCCATGCACCCTTTCTGAGCTCTTTAAACTTGGCCGACGCCATGATTGATAGTGCTGCTCGACAGAATGACTACAGTGTCTGGCGGAATTGCGGTTGAATAAAGGAGTGACCGTGGTGGTCTCAAGATGCGGGATGATAAAAGGCCCAGAGACGTTCCTGGTGGTGCCCCTCCCCTACAGGGGGCTGTGTAGCGTGACGTAAGTTCGCCTACAGGGGCCCTTTCCAGCACGACCCTAGCTAGACACCTTGCGATTCAGGCACTAATTGAACCACTAAAACTTCGTGTTGATAGCAGTCGCGTCTGTCGCGTCTTGTATGGAGGACCTCAAGCAGTGGGCAGAATAAATGCGAACAACTATGCAAAATGACCACGCCCTCGAAACCAGATACTGAGCTGCTGACGGAGCACTTCGGCTACCCTCCAGTCGTACGTATATTGCAGAACAATAATTTGTATCAATCAAATTACTGATAATCCGGTGACAGAGTTTGCTCGACGACATCATTAACAGCATCAACATCCTTGCTGAGCGGGCACTGAACAGTGTCGAGCAAGGACTCCTCAATGCACCCGTCGAGCACATAGGATTCAAGGCCAAGTCGTCCAAATCCAAACAAAATGCCAAAACAGCCAGCTCACAGCCGAGCATGGAGGAGGCGGCGCGGCATGAGATCGAGAATGGCACTCACCAGCTCGAAACGCTGCTATGCGCCAGCATCGACCGCAACTTCGACAAGTTCGAGCTCTATGTGATGCGCAACATCCTGTGCGTGAAGCCGGAAGACCGCGATTGGATCCGCCTGGGTCACTACGAAGGCCTAAACTTTGATAACCTCAAAAGCCCTGACAATCCCAGCGTGGACTCCGTGACACGCTTGCGTCGGAGGCTGCAGGCGTCGCAGAAGCTCAATTGCATGTTGCATGCCGAGAAGGCTCGTAATGAGGCACTCCTCGGGGAGCTAAGGGGCTTGGTTGGAGGCAAGGTGAAGGCGGGCGAGAGGAGCTCCTTGTCAGGACCCTTGGTCAAAGAAGATCCGGACACTACAGAGTCGACTCACACATTTGGTTTCTTGCAAAAGAAGGGAGACCTGGCGGACGGCGATGCCGAGACACCTTTCACAACAACTACTGCATTTACTCTATCACAGCTGCAGGCGCTCAGGGCGCTGTCGACGTCACTACGCAATATGATGCCAGATCTGAAAGGAGGCGCGACAGATGCAGAGACAGTCGACGATGGCAAGAAGGGCTGGAGGAGGGAGCGATTGGAGTACGTAGAGGGTGCGACTCGCAAGCACCTAGAGAACGTGCGTGGTCTCGAATTGGGAGAGAATGGAGAGGTTCGGGACGGCGAATGGCAAGGCGAAGGCCGTAAACTTGCCAAAGGGGAAGTTGAAGGCCTAGAGAAGGTTGTCGCTCTCTTGGGCAAGTCGGGCTCAAAGGGCGACGAGATGGATGAAACCGAATGAAACGAGTTTGACATACTCGAGGGCAAAGGGGGCCTCTTGCTCAATGTATTCACAACGAAGTGGTCATGCCGGCCATTTTGTAATCATTCAGGGAAGGTCAGGTTTGGCGTTGATGGTATTCATGATTACAGGTATTATAACGAGTCTATGTTGGATTGTACATGATAGGAGGGGAACTTTGGCGTCTATTCTACATTCGACCGAGAGTCTCTAAGCAATGACTCTCTGACGAGGCCGTTGTCCATGGCAAAGCCCCAAAAACCGTGCCTCCAGAACCTTGAGTCAGTATTCCCGGTGGTGTCAGACATGAAGCGGTCTCGGTGGGACAGAACCGTGTCTACAAGCTTTTGTGCCTGTTCCGCCTCTCGGAAATGAACCAAAGCCCGAAGCAAGACCTCCAGGGTAGAAAGAGTAACTGCAGCACCAAAGCTATCAATCCTCTCGAAAATGTCCATAGCGCTAGCTGTATCGCCCGCATGGGCATACCCCTTGATGACTCGTTCCCAGAATACAAGGTCAGTGGTGCCGCTCTTATTTACCAGGCCACGGCTCTGGATTAGATCTCTAACAGCATCCAGATCGGGAGGCTCGCGAGAAAAGTAGTGCTCCACCAGAATGGTATAGATATGGGAGCTGAGCTCCAAGCCCTTGCCCCAAATATGCGCCAAGACGGCCTTGACCGAGTCTCTGGCCCTGTCGCCTTCACGCAGCAACAGATACATCATTTTGCCATATGTTTCCATGTTCGCCTCGATCCCTGCGGCTTCCATCTCAGAAAGAACCCGCATCACAGTCTCGACTTGCTTTTCTGAAGACTGCTCATCTAGCTGGCTCAGAGAGCCATCGAGGACAATTGTGAATGTTGCAACATCGGCCTGAATACCTTGCTCTTTCATCATTTTAAAGATGGTTCCCACTTCTTCTGTCAACCCTTGGCGAATCATTGGTCGCAGAAGGGTATTGTAGGTTATGATATTAGGTTCAATACCTTGCTGAGATGCCCAAGCAAGCACTTTTCGAGCAGCTGTAGTGGCATTGAGGCGGAGCAGGCCAGCTATTGCCGCATTGACGGGTTCGATGCTCGGCTTCACAGCATATTCAGTCGTGCCATTCTGCTCCGCGTATTTCCATCGTCGTGCCATTTCGTCCAACGCCCGGATACCAGCGTCAGGCTCTCCGGATTCAATCAATCCGGATATTCTGGCCGTCCAACAGGCCGTGTCGAGCTTCTTCCCCGTTGTAAGCAGCTTGTTCCAAACAGTCTCAATGCCCACAGGGTCTCGTGCACGCTTGCAGCCTTCCATCATAGACGTCCAAGTGCTGACCGTTGGTTTGATATTGACGAGGGACATACAGTGCAGAATTTGTTCTGTTCTATCCGTACGACGCATTGCCGTGAACGTCATGATAAAGTAGTCGAATAATAAAGGATTCTCGCGGATGTCCTTGATTTTGCTCTCTTCAGGATCGCCTGTTTGATTACTGCCCCAAAAGTTGAGCCATGCTTGTTCCAGGGTTGGCAGATTACGCATTCTCAGTGCCTGTCCAATTTGTTTATGAACCGAACCTATCTTCTTCTCGTGCAAAGCTTGAGAGAAACTTGGCCTATGGATAACTGAAGCGTCACTTGTGTCTTCGTTACGTGTCCTGAGCGTTTTCAGCACATCTGGCCACCGTGCCAATACGTAGTGGCATAGGTCGGGGTGCCGTCGAAACATTTCGTGGAGAGCATCACGATCGACAGGTACGGCAGCCAAAACTCGGGCAAGTTGGCCGAGAAATAAACGCGCATTCTTGCGGACTGCTGGGTTCGTCTTAGCCTCATCAGTGAGGAGCGCAAACGTGCCCAGTGCCGCCACTGTAACCTCTCGTAACTGAAGGATTGCAAACTGAGGAAACAGACGAGCAACTGCGGAGATGGTATCCTTCCGCCTCGCATATTCTGCCAGGCGACGGCTCTCGACGCGTGGAAACCGAAATTCTTCCTCCGACCCTCTGTCCTCCCGAGTCCGTAGGTGCGAAAGGCCGCAGAGGCTGAACGCCTTCCAGGCGGTGACAAGGTCCTGGAGCAATATTTCTCTCCTTGCCAGAGCGTTTTCGTAGTCTTCGATCGCCGAATAGTCATCAGGAGATGTGCTCATGGCACAGAGATGCTGAACTAGACCTAGAATAAGCGGTGCCCATTTTTGCGGGGAGATGAGTCCCAGATCTCGGAGGTTTCTGGTGATCTCCGTAACTGATGGTAATTCCTGTCCATCAAAGTCTTTCTGCTTCGCCATGGACACTTTCCCCAGTATTCGCGCAGCGTTTTCTTTCACAACCTGCGGTATTCGCCCATCCACTTCGATATTGGGAAGTATTTGGGTCGAGAAGAACTTGTAGCATGTTTGGGCGTCTTCATTCTTGTACATCACATGCAGCTTCGCTAGGTCGTTGTAGAGATTCATGCTTAGACGTGGAGCTGGAGAGGCAGGGCCTGAGCCGACAGCACGGTCCTTAACGATGCTTTGAAACATTGCCAGTGTGTTCGGTCGGTCATCTCGGGGTACGGGTCTGGCTCTGTGTTTTGTAGCACCCATCAATGGGCTTCGGCCGTGACTATTGGCTCTCGCTGCTCTAGATGATGGTGCGCCCGGCGCGGCATCAGCGCCATGCTGCTGAGACTCGACGGCATCGGGAGCTGCTGCCACTGCAGAGGATGTCGAGTTCCTGGCAGTGTTGGTGAACCCGACCGATGAGGGCCATTGAGGTCGACGTTGCGATAAAGCCGTGACAAGCAGCTTTGAGCGGCAAGCCAGGCAAATAGCCCGTTGTTCCCTCATATTTCCTTCCTCGGCGACAGTGCTTGCTTCGAAGACAGTATGGTTAGCATCGCTATCAATTTGTCCACGCTATCCAGGGAGTGTGTATGTTGCGATGATGAAGAGAGCCTTGCGATGCTTCTCAGTGGACTTGAAATTTTGAAGGTGCACTGTCCGAAAAGCGTAGCTCCGCTGGAACAGCACACTGTAAGCTGTTCAGTGGACCCCTAATCGACCCAATCGCTGGTGATTCCGGCCTGTGATCGGTGTCTCGGCCCCCGGTTAGGCCCGTTATTCCTGCCACGATGCTGAACACCTTCTCGGACCGCCCGATGTCATTGGCCGTGAAAGGCCGCCCGCTTTAATCCAATGTATAGTAACGCGAACTTCGAGTCACGTACTCGTTAATTGAACTTCCCCTTCTCTTCCTACATTCACAATTCAAGAGCCCGTCCACGCAGGCCTCCCACACGTTGTTGGGAACCAAATCAAAAGATTGCTGGAGCCACAAGCGTGGTCCCGTCTGCTTCACGGCACGTTCTCGGCTCAGCAACCGTTTGTTTGCTACAAAGATAGGTGAAGTCAAGGTGACGGCAACCTGCAGCAGTGGTAAACAATGACCTCTCTCCAGCCTCGTGTGCCCTACACGGACGAGGAGCTCCGGAAGCTCTACCCGGCGGGATTGGAGCTGCAACTCGTCCAGGTTCTCCTCCGCCATGGCGAGCGTACACCGGTATCAGCTCGCTTTCAGAATGCGGGCCTCAGAGCGTTCTGGCCATATTGCTCATCTGTACGGCAATTGAAATCTGCTGTGCTTGAAGGTGGTGCGAACAGCATCGGACGATCGTACTCGACTTTAGAATGGAAGCGGCGCCTGGAGACGTTCGGAGCGAATGATGAGCCCGTTATCGCTACTGGCCCAGCTGGGGAGCTAGATGATGTGTGCGACATGGGCAGCTTGACCGACCTGGGCCGAGCTTCTACATACGAGTTGGGCAGACGTCTCCGGACCCTCTATGTGGACCGCCTCGGTTTCTTGCCCAAGACCATCAGCTCTACGGACTTCCTCTACTTGAGATCTACACCTGTGCCTCGTGCACTAGAGTCTCTCCAACAAACTTTCTCAGCCCTCTACCCGACCGCAACGCGTGAAGGGAGTGAGAGCGGCACCTTCCGGGCTCCAACCATCATCATCCGTACTAACAGCGACGAGACGCTCTTCCCGAACGATGGGAACTGTCGTCGGTTTGCAGCTCTCTCAAGAGCCTTCGCTCAGCGTACGGCTGACCGTTGGAACAAAACCCAAGAGATGGAGTACCGTAAGCAATCTCTAGAGGATGAAACGGTCAGGGCGGTGTAAAAGGAGCCCAGCCAAATTCGACCAAAGCTGTCCTCCGACTACGTCACCCTGGCGACTTCAACTCTGTGTCCGTGATGGCCCAGTAGAGACTAACTAGAGAATTATAGTAAACAAGCTCTACAGCAAGTGGATGCCACCTGACTCCCCGCGTGTGGCTGTCGATGGACGCCCTCGTCTGTCCGGTATTATGGATACCATCAATGCTACTCTGGCTCACGGACCCGAAACTAGACTACCTAAAGAGTTCTATGACAAGAAGGGTCGCGAGATCATCGAGACGATCGGTGTTGAGGAGTGGTACAGCGGATACAAGGAATCCAAAGAGTATCGCATGCTGGGAATCGGCGCGCTACTCGGAGACGTCACCGCCCGCATGGTCGGCAGCGTCGAGAAGACCACGGCTGATGGCGAGTATGAGCTAATGAAGACCGCTGGTCAGGGCAACACCGCGATTAAGTTTGGCATGAGCGGCTGCCATGACACAACTCTCGCCGCAGTGCTCTCGAGTCTCGGCGCCTTCGAGACCAACAAGTGGCCGCCCTTCACCAGCCATATTGCCATCGAGCTATTTCGCAAGGCCGGAACTCCCTCAACTGTCGAGGAAGTCGGAGCCATCACCACTGCAGATGTTGCTGCTGCGTCAAAGCCGGGATGGTTGGGCTCCTTCTTCCCTGCAAGAGCATCAGCCGGCAAGCCCCCGCCGAGCATCGGACGTAAACCAAGCGAGAAGTTGAGTCCTGCTGAGAAGAAGAAGCTGGACGGCTTTTACGTGAGACTACGATACAACGATGAGCCAATGACCATCCCCGGCTGCAAGACCCCCGGAAATCACCTTGAGGGAGATGAGAGCTTCTGTACTCTAGTGAGTAAACCCTTCACCATGATGCACATTCACGCAAATGTCACTAATACTATTCTGTAGGAGGCTTTCAAGTCGATCGTGGACAAGTTCGTCCCTCAGGACTGGAAACAACAGTGCAGGTCGAACCGCGACGCTTCCGCCTTCCCCGAGAAACCAGAGCCGGCTGGCTATTGAAGAGGCTTCATCGATTGCTGACTCAACTCAAACGACAACGGGAGCACGTCGCAGTCTCAAATATATTTTGCGCTCAGGTTGAAGGATAGGTGATCGTTCATGGTGGCATCAAACCCACACCACAGATCCCAAGTCGGATGGATCGAAGGATCGTTAATTGATGACGGAGTCAAGGACACTCAGGCGGTAATAGACAATTTGCTAACACAAGAAAAGACGTTGCATAGTACATAGACTTACTCTAGAATTCATGTCAGTGTAGTAATGAGCCGGTGGTGGCAATAATCGACGATTGCAATCAATAGGATAAACATGCCTTCCCCATTGATCGATGCCAATTACAGAACCCTAGCACTTTCGATTTGACACGACCTACAATTCTCTCCGATATAGCCTCGCACACCGAGCTAAAGCAACCGCACAGTGACGAAAGGATCTTCACTTACACAGCAGGGCTTACTCAGCGGGTTGGAGGCGTTCGCGGGGCCGTGAGGGGTTCACTATAGTATCAAAGTATAAAGAAGGACTCCAGCTCAAAGTTGCAAGACCATCTACGAGACATATTTCTGATGCTGGGAATTCACAGAGCCGGAGTGACTTCTCTTAATTCTGTGTTATAGTTCAACATCCTGGATGACACTCATTGCAGTAAAACTAGGTTGCAGATCTCTCGAACGTCTCATTACAAGAGTCCGTGTAAGACAAGTCACCAGTTTCCGCTACTACGGGTCCAACTTCAACATGTCTGCAACTACACGATATGACACCATCATCGTTGGGTCCGGCCAGAGCGGGACACCGCTTGCCTCCGCGTTCGCGAATGCCGGTCGCAAGACGGCAATCATCGACCGCGCACACATAGGCGGGACATGTATCAATGAGGGCTGCACCCCGACTAAGACGATGATCGCGTCCGGTAGAGCAGCGTACCTCACCCGCCGTAGCAAGGACTACGGCGTCAGCTATGATGGGGACGTCCGAGTGGACATGACGAAAATCCGGCAACGCAAGCGGGATATCGTGTCCAGCTGGAGCGAAGGGGGAGAGTCTAGGCTTGTAAAGAACGGTGTGGATGTCTTGAGGGGAGAGGCTAGATTCACCGGTCCGAAGACGTTGGCTGTGAAGATGACGGACGGCAGCGAGGAGAAGAGTGTGACTGCGGACCTCATACTTCTGAATGTTGGCGAGAGGCCCTCTCGGCCCAACATCCCGGGCCTGGACGACATCGACCAGACGAGAGTTCTCAACTCGACATCGATCATGGAACTTGGGGAGGTGCCTAGCCACTTGGTTGTGCTGGGTGGCGGTTATATTGGCATGGAGTTTGGGCAACTCTTTAGACGACTCGGCGCTGAAGTCACCATTGTACAACGCGTAAGCCAACTCGTCCCTAGAGAGGATGAAGATGTTGCGAAAATCGTGCTCGAAATTCTGAAAGAGGACGGCATTACGGTCCATCTCTCTTCAAGTGCAACGTCCATTTCCAAGAGCGAGGACGATAGGTCATCCTTTAAGCTACGAATCCAGACCAGTTCCAACGAAACGATCTCCATTGCGGGAAGTCACATTCTCCTTGCAACTGGTCGCATCCCCAATACGGGTACGCTCAATTTAGAGGCGGCAGGAGTGAAGACAAACTCAAGAGGACACTATATTGTCGATGAGAAGCTTGCAACTAGCGCTCCGGGAATTTATGGCCTGGGAGACGCACACGGTGGCCCGGCCTTCACGCATATATCCTACGATGACTTCCGAGTCATCCGCGCGAACCTCCTTCCGGAAGCAACACCATCCACAACCCCGAAAATGAACACGACGTCTGCCTCCAAGTCTCGAAATCTGGTACCGTACGTGATGTACACTGACCCACAGCTTGGCCATGTTGGGCTGCATGACCGTGACTTGAAGGCTAGCGGGAGGAAGTACAAGACTGCCAAGATGCCCATGAGCTATGTTGCGAGGGCAATCGAGACCGAGGAGACGAGGGGCCTCATGAAAGCTACCGTTGATGCAGAAACAGGAGAAATCTTGGGGTTCACCTGTCTGGGTGTCGAAGGAGGAGAGATAATGGCTATCATGCAGACAGCGATGATGGGAGGACTGAAATGGTATGACATGGAGGCAGCAGTGTGGGCACACCCAAGTTTGGCCGAGAGCTTGAACAATCTTTGGGGATATCTTGAATAGTTTGAAAAGTTTGGCTCCCAATTGAATGCTCTGAGATTAACACAACGCCGTTGAGTGCCGTCATGCTTCAACTTCTGAACGTGTGACTTCTTCTCCGCGCTGCTTCATCGCAATGGCTTCTGTCTTTGCACGACGTTTCTTCTGTCGCCGGACCTGGATCTCAACCTCAATCATCTCTGCGTTGATGGACACCAATTTCGGAACGATGTCCTCGACGGCCTCTATGGCTTCTTTCTGAGCCACACGAAGAGGCATGGGAGTCAGGACTCCGAACCACCGTAAAGGATCCTTGGGCTTCTGAGTAGGTTTCTCCTGCCCGTCATCATTGGATTGGCTGTCAGATTTGACGTCGTCCGTGACCTCCGCCTGGCTCAACCCAATCTCGAATGAAGGCACATTATCTTCACCGACAGCGATATTGAGCTGCCTCACCGCTTGCATACGCTCGTCGTAGAGATCAGGGCCATATCTGATGCCCCTCTCGGCCGAATAATTCGCCCGCGCGATGTTTTGATAGATGTCCACTTGAAGCTGGTTCAGTTTTGATCGCAACTTTGTATACTCGTCCACTAAGGTGAGATACCGCTCCAATAGAAGATCGATGTCAAGATGGGCCATAATGAATTTGGTCTTGTGTAACAGCAAGCATGCGGACATTGACGTAGGTGATGCGTTGAGAATGCATATGCGGATGATTTTATGTTGCCTAGAAGTCAAGCCACGGTGAAGAAGGTTGGTGGTGTGGCTGCGGTAGGCGAACGGTGTGGAGACATTAGTCCAGTAGTCAGAACAGTCCGCTTGGAAGTGTGGATGATTAAGGGAATTGTGACCTCCTGTCTTTATTCTCTGCTCTACCTATCATGACAAAATGTCTTCTTGAGCTAAATTCATTGAGCAATTCTGCTGAATATTTGAATGTCCCTTTATTCGTAGTGATGCCATAGTTATCGCCAGCAGCACGCAATGTTACAGAGGATACTTTACTTACCACCTGAACAAGCACTCTGCATCCAGTTTCCGAGAACAACCCTTACCTTACCCATCGATGACCCGATAGGCCCAGCAATGTCGACTGTGATAACAGTGGATAATAATTGCCGAGTCGCTATGACCTCCGTCTGCGCGGGACGCGTCAAGAGACAATTAGTCCAGCACTCGATTCGGCGAGGTGAAGAACGAGGCTTTCCAGCTTGCCTTTCCTGGCTAAGTTTCTAGTTTCAGATGCCGTTTCGAAGGGCGGGTATAGCAGAACAATGCCACGGAATCTGGCAGCTGGTTCTGCAGCACGCTAGTCTGGCAAGATTGATGCATGGCGCAGACGCGGCGTTGGAGCTGGAACTGCAGCTGCGGTGCAGTCACTGTCATACATATCTCGGTGGGTCTGGCAGGGCAAGGGGGCGCCTTTTTGACGTTGTGTAAGCCAGCTTATCGTGCAGTCAGTCCTCTCGAAGTCGAGAGGGTGATAGATATACGGATTAATTGACGAACATGCAATGGGGCGCTGTGATGGCTGCAAGGCCCCTACTAGCCCAGTGGAACAGACTCGCGGTGCTATATTGGACTGGGATATTGGTAGGTCGGGGAGGGAGGTATGGAAGCATCGAAGAACGATGCAGGCCGGCCTCCAACAGCACCCGCATCCGCACCCTCTCTATGCCACATCCGCCAACTGGGCCCCTGCCAAGACGCGTCTGATCCCTACCTAGGTACCTAGTAGAATATTCTGCAGGTCTCTTTCACGCGGTACGTCGTGAGATGGCACAGATGATGAAGAAACGAAGGCGTCTATCAATGCGTGAGAACAGGCCGTCCAGACTTGGACCTATGGCCGTGGTCAGAGGCATCGTCATCAAACAAAACGTCAGTGTCAGCCCCAGCATTGATTGCTAGACCAGCCAAGTCGGGGCAGACAGCCTGGTTGGATAGCTGCAGGTCATCGACGGGGTCCATGACTAGACGACTCGTCGACATGGTCCCTGTTATTATTAGGCGAGACACGTTGTACACGTACTGCAGTTTCTTATTACTTCCTCGATGGAAGTGATCAATATTGTCGAGTTGGCATCCTTCAGCCTGCCATACGTCTTGAGGGTCTTCCGGCGTACAGTCTTACATTCACCACCCAACAATGTACATTCTCGCAAGGTGGTAATACTCCTTTCTCTTTACTTCAGCCCAGGGGGGGATTGTCAGTCGGCCGAGACAGGATGGTGCAATTTAGAGGCTGGCTGACAATTTTGACTGCGTCTTTTCAGTCCAAGCACAGTGTCACTATGGTTATCTAGACAGAGGACTAGAGACTCTTCTTAGCAACAGGGATAGGATGAAGAGACTGGCAGCTAGACTGTTCGCGTTGCTAGCATGTTAGATTGTAACTAACACCAACTTACTTATCGTGAGATATGAGAGAGCAGCGTCTTTGGCTCAGTGTAGGCAAAAGTTGTGCAGATAAATGCCACAGTTGATGCACAATGGCAATGAAATGTCGTGAGAAATGAAGACCTGCCTCCTACAGTACCCTGTTGGCATTGGACCCTTCTGATCCTCTTCAGCCCAATAATCTCAATCGATGGGCTTGCTGGCGCGTGTCTCTGACTCTCTGTGCCTTTGCAGCTCTGACGAGTGGAGTTGGGGGCATCCCTTAATCCCAAGCCTGTCCTCAGGTTCCGGTTAGGGAGACGCTTGTGCGGTGACCATTCCGATACCTGTCGGGTGAGCATTTGGGCCTGCACAGGCAAGGTACAATGAGGTACCCATCTCTTATCGTCACAATTCCAAGGTTGAGCTAGAGGTCAGTTGGCGTGGCCGTCACCTCATCATGATGGCGAGTCTGGGTGGTCCCAATGCCCCCCCAGGTATTTGCTCTGGGCCTCTGGCCTCTGGGCTCTGGGAATGAGGCAGCGCCGCCCGCTAACGGCCAACAAAGATTCAGGCTGCCGTCCGCAGCAATCGGCAGCGTCCTACCAATCCTTTGTCGTCGTCTGAAATTACGGATACCGGGTCAGGGCAGGGCACCGTCCGTCTGCTGCTGGCGCTGTTTCTTCACTGACTTGCCCCAGCCCAGTCTCCAGTCCCCCATCTGTTCTGTTCTGTCCGCCTCTCATCTCCCAGTCTCCCTTGTCCCGAGTTGTGTGTGTGTGTGTATGTGTGTGAGTGCGCTTGCACTTGTTAGTGCAGTAGATAGTCGTGTGCTGGGCCGACTGCCTCAGTGAAACCCAATTTTACAAGGCTGAATTACCTACCGCACCCACTACTTGCCTACCTAGGTACTGCCTCACCTACCTACCTACCTACCTACCTTACCTGACCTCCCACCCCCCAACGACATCCACCTCATCATCTTCTGCGTCGCGCGGAGAAAGCCTTCATTTATTCGCCGAGCCCTGTACCGTGCCTACTCACGTACTCACTTACTTTTCTGACTGACTGACCTACCTTCCTTCATTTCCATTGATCTTGTTGATTTTCTTTTTTTTTTTCCCGCGCCGATATTCCCTCGAGTTTACATCCGCTTGCATTGTCCCGCCCGCCTGCCGTCAACCGCGCAGCAAGCAGCAAGCAGCAAGCAGCAGCAGCAGCAGGGTCAAAAAAAAGTCCAGGTCCCTTTCTCACTATCGCCCTGGTCGAGCAATTCGCGATAAGACGATCACAGCTTCTTGCAGGCACACCCGCTGCATCGTCTGTCCTTCAACACCCCTTGGCTGCTCCCGTAGAGGAGCACGTCTCGCTCTCAAGATGGTTGTCGCAACAATCAAGTGCGTATCACCTTCACCCGCCCTCCCGTGCATCCTGGCTTGTCTGCTGCCTGATTACGGACTGCGCTTCCTGGACGCCTTCGGGGTCCGGACCTTCATCCTTAGACCTGGCCGAATACGGCGTCACAAACACCAAGCTGGACATATTTGCTTCCTTGAGACTTCGTGCTAATCACTTCTGTCCTCTGCAGATGCGTTGTCGTCGGTGACGGTGCCGTCGGCAAAACATGTCTCCTCATCAGCTACACAACCAACAAGTTCCCTTCAGAATATGTCCCTACAGTCTTCGACAACTATGCGGTTACCGTAATGTAAGGACAACCTGCCATTCCTCTCTAATTCCTTGGATGAACCTCAATCGATGTTGGATGCATCGCATGGGTTACGTTCGCCGAACCACACGAACCCACTTCTGATCATGGCTGTCACTTGAAGGCTGACGAATTGGCATCAATAGGATTGGCGATGAGCCGTATACCCTGGGCCTGTTCGATACTGCCGGTCAGGAAGATTACGACCGTCTGCGACCGCTATCGTATCCCCAAACCGACGTCTTCCTCGTTTGCTTCAGTGTCACATCACCCGCTTCCTTCGAAAACGTCCGCGAGAAATGGTTCCCCGAGGTTCACCACCACTGCCCTGGCGTCCCCTGCCTAATTGTTGGCACGCAGGTAGATCTACGGGACGATCCGAGTGTGCGGGAGAAGTTGGCAAAGCAGAAGATGTCACCAGTGCGGAAGGAGGACGGCGAGAGGATGGCTAAGGACCTGGGCGCGGTTAAGTACGTTGAGTGCAGTGCCCTGACGCAGTACAAGTTGAAGGATGTGTTTGATGAGGTACGAATGACCCACGCGGTGCCTTTTGGTATGGAAGAAATCGGGGTTGCTTACACTTTCACAGGCAATCGTTGCGGCCTTGGAGCCACCAGCGCCCAAGAAGAAGTCCAAAAAGTGCCTCGTGCTTTGATAGAAGCCCCGTGGTATGGGCTCACTTGGCCCTGTCACATTCTTCAGCATGCAAGACCATGGAAGCGGCATATTCTTCGGTAACACATGCCGAATTCGAGACCTGCCGGCCGATTCTCATGGTTTTCTAGATTGGTTCACGAGAGAGAGGTGGAAGCTGAAGAGGGCGGATTTATAACGGCCTGCCTTCTAAAGCTTTCAATTTCTGTTGCCGAAAACGACAGACAGGTCTCTTGCGGAGAGAGTTTGGCAAAAAGCAGACTTGCATACGAGATTCGCTCCTTAATTGGAAGTGATTTTTCTCGAGCCTTTTTTTACCCCCCTCGACACCAGATAGAGAATCTTCTTCGAACCATTTTTCTTCAGGCCTCTGTTCCGCCTGGTCTCCATCGTCTCTTTTTTCTTGCTTCTTTCTACATTTTTGGGGCGGGAAATTCACATAAATGCGGGCTGGATCTTCGATAGGACAGTTTGGCGATTGGAGTGCAATTGATCATTTGGATTGTCCAATTTCCACGCGCCCCATGTCGTGAAAACTCTCTACTCACCCAGCTAGAGCTTCCAGCTCGCGGAAATATAAGCACATCGTAGAACCCGATGACTTAGGACGTACAGCTAGAGAAGGTGCACATTGCGTAGTCTGGCAGCTGCTTTACTTCCCACGGCTGACAGTCTGACATGCATTGGCAACACACAGCGGGTGGAAATGCCAACAGAAGTAGTAACACTGACTCTAGGAAGTTCAATTCATATATAACAAGGTGCCACAACTTGCAATGCGATCCAATAGCCATCACGTGTGGTGCTCGCTATGGCTTACCTCGTCTCAGGCTCTACCTTCCGAAAATGGCTCGTGGGCTTGGGGGTAGGTGAAAAAACGTTAGGGACAAAGCATAGCCAGGTGGAGTTTAGAAGCCTCAACGGGCCAATTATGCGGCGACAGGATATCTCCACGAAGTGGGCTTCCTCGAATCGAGCCAAGTCCAACACTGCAACGAGTCGCGGCCACCGCCGCCAAAAAAATATGTGGGAAGGGCGCCGGGCTGGCTCAGTACCTCACTGACTGCGCATTGGCGGCTTGCGGGATCCGCTCTGTCATTCGGCATTTGGTCATAGAATGGGGTATCTTAGCTTTCGGAATCTCGTAAATCTTATGGGTATATCTTTCCTCGAGGAGAGACGTCCTCTCTTGTTCTGTTTCACTGCTTGTGAAATTTTGCACTGGTAGACACTGCTGTCTGAGGAATTGCTCATAACTCCCAATCGCCCCTGGTGCCCCGGAGCCACTTACACTAGAATTGGTCCTATCATGAGGTCACTTCTCCTTCTGGCCCTCGCTTCCTGCGCGGCGGCTTGTGCTGGCGGCCACCACAAAGATGACAGGGTGTGGACGAAGGAGGAGCTCGAGGAGCTCGAGTTGAAATGGGGCATGGAGGTGAGTCTATAGGAAGCTGGTGCATACAAGAAGAGCAAAGTTGCTGTGCAGCTGCACTCGGAGTATCACAAACGTAATGCACCATCGATTAATTACACTGTCTCGGGCACGGGAGACACTTGCGAGGAGATTTGATGAGACAACGAGCTGACAATGTTTTACACAGTGGGGATTTGCTGGGATCGGAAGCTTTGCTCATCTCAGACATGTCAAGTGTCTTACGGACCCGACGGAGCTTTTTGATATTGCTATCATTGGAGCGCCGTTCGATACGGCAGTAAGCTATCGCCCGGGTAAGTTCAACCTGTATACTTCATCGGATCTGGGAATCAGGTTCGACTTGAAGTAGGCTCTATCCGTACTTTGCAAGCCGGGTCGGACAACAACATCATGGATTCATGAGAATATCTACAATGTCTACTTCAGGGGCTAAACAGTATTCAGGAGCACGATTCGGCCCACGAGCAATCCGCCAGGCATCGTCGAGGCAAACAAGCTTCCGGGGCTTCAACCCGCGAGCGAGCATTAACCCCTACCAGAACTGGGCTAAGATCATCGACTGCGGCGATATTCCCATCACGCCCATGGACAATGCTGTCGCCCTGCTGCAGATGACTGAGGCGTACAAGGAGCTCGGAAGCAGAGGAACTGTCTCCCCCTTGTTGCAGAAGCCGAAGCTCATCACCCTAGGCGGAGATCATAGCTTGGCTCTGCCGGCCCTGCGCGCGCTAAATGCTGCTTACGGCAAGCCTTTGAGAGTGTTGCATTTCGACGGTGAGAGGCCCGGATGCTAAGCTTCGGAGAAAACTTACACTGACATGCTATAGCTCACCTTGACACCTGGCACCCGGCTAAGTATCCCTCGAGCTGGCCATCGGATCAGGCACACTTCAACCATGGCTCCATGTTTTGGTTAGCAGGTAACGAGGGTTTGCTGATCAACGATACTTCTCTGCCATCCGTCCACGCCGGTCTACGCACCAGGCTGTCCGGAGACGGCTGGGATGATTTTGAGGACGACACCAAGCAGAATTGGGTCCGAATCGTGGCCGACGACATCGATGAGATTGGCCCCGCGGGCGTCATCCAGTCCATTCTGAAGTCACTGCCTGGTGACGACCCCGTCTATCTATCTGTAGACATTGACGTGCTCGACCCGGCATTTGCCCCCGGTACCGGCACCCCTGAGCCAGGCGGCTGGACGACCCGCGAGCTGATCCGCATCCTGAGAGGCATCGAGGGCCTGAATGTTGTGGGCGCAGACGTGGTCGAGGTTGCTCCCGCGTATCAGGGTCAGGGAGAGGAGACAGCACTGGCTGGTGCCCAGGTTGTGTATGAGATCTTGAGCTCGATGGTGAAGAAGGGAATGCAGGAAATGGGCAAGGTCAGCGCGGCTAGCTCTGAAGAGCAGGAGGAGAGGACGAAGGATGAACTCTGAGGAAGCTCAGATTCTCCTTTCAAAATTCAGAGTCATTGTATGTCGATAGTGAGTCAGCTTAGACCGGCTCACCGTATGATATGAGCTGGAGATTATATAAGGAGCGATGGCCCAGGCTTGGGGATGAGATGGTCTGATATGCGCCCGTGTCATCGGTTACATACCACTCGCGTAAAGCCGGCATAGGGAAAACTAGGGATAAGATTCCTAGAAATCAATTGAGACATTCTGATAAGGCTCCTCGGGCTGCGTGAAACTCCCAGCTGCTTCAGGCCGAAATTTGTCGAAGTGATAGGCCCCTGAAAATCACTGGTGAGTCAAACCTTTGGGCTACGGACGAACCCCACCCGAACTACACGGCTCACCACCAAATAATAAATTTGGCCAAAACCCCCACCAAGAACGACCTCCCCGCCATATCAACCATCAGACTATCTCTCCGCAACCGACTCGCCAATTGAGTCGCAAGACGAGACGAACAGCAGTACACAATGGCGGCAGTACAAGAACTAGCCCAGCGGCTCAAGTCCGACGACAAAAGCTACATCGACACCGACATTGGCGTGGACGACAGCACCGCCGACGGCTCTGAGTCAAAGCCCTACAAGTCCCTTGCCTATGCCTACATCGCCAACTTCGGCAAGCCCACGAAGCAATACCTCACCCGTGCCTCTACAACAGGCGCACTGGGACCAGATGGCGACCCGTCCGGAAGACTGCTGTGGAAGGACCCTGCCAAGGCCGCCGTCAAGAAGGCCCAATCTGCTCTCGAGGCGCACAAGAAGAAGCTCCAGAAGCAAGAGCAGACTCTTGCCGCCGAGGAGGAGCGGAGAAAACAGCGCGCCAAGAACCTGGAGAACGCGAAGAAAATCACAATCAGCGAGGACAGCTCACTACCCAAGGCCGTCAAGCTCAGAATCGACCAGAAGGATGTTGCGCTTGGAGATGCGGAGACTAAGGGTACAAGAGTCAAGGTTTCTGGCAGAATCCACCGTCTCCGAGCACAGAAGCAGGCTACCTTCATTACTCTGATTGACGGTTATGGCCATCTCCAATGTGTCATCCCGGCAGGACCTCTCACCAGCACATACGAAGCATTGACGTTTGCCCAGGGTACAGCACTAACCCTGTACGGTGAGCTGCGCAAGGTGCCGGAGGGAGCAACTGCCCCCGATGGCCGAGAGCTTGCGGTTGACTACTATGAGGTTCTTGGTGCATCTCCTGGAGATGCAGAGGCCATCACCAGCAAGATTTCTGCTGACCAAGACCCGTGGGAGGCGGACATGATCGATAACAGGCATCTAGTCCTCCGAGGCGACAACGCGTCCTCGGTAATGAAGATTCGATCAGAGGTCGATTTTGCCTTCAGATATCTGTACAAGCAGCTCAAGATCAGACAGGTGTCTCCTCCAGCTCTGGTGCAAACACAGGTCGAAGGAGGCTCGACGCTGTTCAAGTTTAACTACTACGGAGAGGACGCATATCTGACTCAGTCTTCCCAGCTATACTTGGAGACTGTTTTGCCAAGCTTGGGCGATGTGTATTGTATCGAGAAGTCCTTCCGTGCTGAGAAGAGTCTTACCCGTCGCCATCTTTCAGAGTATACCCATATTGAGGCCGAGCTGGATTTCATCTCCTTTGAGGATCTTCTCCAGCATCTGGAGGACGTCATCTGCAGCGTTGTCGACATGGTCCTTGACGATAAGGAGATTGCCGCTTACATCAAAGCCCTCAATCCCACCTTCGAGAAGCCGAGCAGACCATTCATGAGAATGAAGTACACGGATGCGATCGACTGGCTCAACGCGCAAGACCCTCCTATCCTCAACGAGGAGGGCAACCCGCACGTCTTTGGTGACGATATCGCTGAGGCTGCGGAGAGGAAGATGACCGACACCATCAACAAGCCTATCTTTTTGACTCACTTTCCTGTCGAGATCAAGGCTTTCTACATGAAGAAAGATCCCAACGATCTTCGAGTCACTGAGAGTGTCGATTGTCTCATGCCCGGTGTTGGCGAGATTGTTGGCGGCTCTATGAGGATGGAGGGCTATGACGAGCTCATGGAGGCGTTCCACAAGCAGGGTATCGACCCTGCTCCCTACTACTGGTATCTAGACCAGCGAAAGTAAGTCGCATAATTGGAGTTCAGTTGCCAAGCTTCAATTGCTAATGATTAATATAGGTACGGAACGTCTCCCCACGGTGGCTACGGTCTGGGCCTGGAGAGATTCCTAGCATGGCTTGCCAACCAGCACACCGTTCGCACGTGCTGCATGTACCCTCGTTTCATGGGCCGTTGCAAGCCTTGAGCGCAAAGATGCGGATCGCATCATGACTACCGGGATGGACACGCTCGAGGGATACCGAGGCGGAGGACACGATCATCACCAGATAGAACTGATAGAACGTAGGAGTTTCGGATGTTCGGATTCTTCTGGAGCTTTTTCACATAAACGAATATACAGGACGTGCTCGAAATATGCCGTCTCTTTTGCATGGAGGCCGACCTCATACCCGCACTGCGTGCATGTTTTATAGGGGCCAGAAGCGGCTGATGCTTGGACGTTTGCGTAGAAGCATTACGGAGGTACCTAGATGTGTGCAGTTGTTGCACAGGACAGTAAATCTACGTCGATGGGTCAGGGGTTCCCGTACGTGCAGCACGGGGTGCAGTAGGCTGAATTCGAATCGGAGAATCTGTCTGGATATTTGCAAGTGATGCCCTGACTGCGAATCAACGGTGTCGATTAGATTGACCCTGCATGTACCGCGACTCCTGGATCTCTCTTCTAGTGTGTGTACATGCGGTAGAACAACTATCAAAATCAATGAGAATTGACCTGTGTTCATCTGCACGGACTCTCTAAAGGGCATCTTTGGAAACGGGATTTATGTGCCGTTCACGAGGGCGGGCGACGAAATACTTCATCTGCTTAGACCTGGGGAACATTTGTAGATGCGAATGATCTTCGAAATGATCGCCCTGTTGAAAAGGCTGCACTGCACACACACCACCCACCCCTTTCCGGCTTGCCTGCCGACGATCTCCACCCGCCGTCTCCTTGCTGTTCCTGGGTTCCTGCAGCAGTGGCAGCCCCAGTGTCGCGGCTAAGGTACCTTCGCCGGCCAGGAGGTGCGGAATGCACCACCCAAGGATCTAGAATGCAAGGACGGTTCTCTAACGTCCGCAGCACAGCGGAGGAGGGAGGCGAGGTCTAGAAGGTCGAAGGGTCCCTGTTTCGACGCGAAGCGAACAGAGACGACAATACAGCGCAATACAATACAATGCAATGCAAGAAAGGCGAAGATCCAGTCATCGGAAACTCCTGCCGGGGGCCTGCATGGTCGTTGCTTACCAGGTATTTCGAGAGAGGGTCTCCACGAGGCGCAGAGGGTCATCAAACTGAACAGCCCGACGGTGAATAACTAACTAATGCTCGCGCGGCTAAGGCTTGAGATCAGGGCCATTCATGGGATGCCGATGCCATTGAGCAACGCAGATTGAGCCAATGACCATCCGATGTGTCTCGAATTGCTAAATGACTGTACCTCAGTCTTCAAGCCCTACTTCGTGTCGTTGTGGTGAACTTCCGAAGAAGAGATGCCCGCCCGCCCGCCCGCCATGACTGAACTGAACGGTGC